>NW_016917820.1:0-41219 GCF_001483705.2 Eufriesea mexicana
CAGTCAGAATGCATTAGGGTAGAGTATGGAGCAGAAATCCACCGCATTGCAATGGATATCAGAAGAGTTGGACATACAATAACCTAGCCTGACATAACCTTACCTAATCGAAGGAAGCATAGCTCAACATAACGTGCCGCGACTACTGCTGCTGGCGTCCATTGATCCAAGTAGAATGTAGCAGAGCACAGTAGATCACAGGAATCCACATAATAACAGTGTATATTACGAAAGTCAAAGCTTGCCCGACTAATCATTGCCTAACCTAACAGAGCCTAACGTAAAATGTCTCAACGTAACGTTCCACGATCACTACAGCTCTACACGCCTGAGAAGAGCAGAGTATAATAGAGCCATGCTGAGCGCAGAAATCTACCGAATAGCAGCGTGTAGTACAAAAGTCGAGGACGACGTAACAAATGTAGCATAACCAAACCTGACCAAGCGCAGCATGACTAAACGCAATATGCGGCTGCCGCAATTGATGGCCTGCGTAGATACAAGCGGAGGATATTAGAACACATTAGATCGCAAAGATCCTCCGAATAGCCGCGTAGAGCACAAAAGCCAGTAATATCTTAACCTAACCTGACCAAAACTAAGCTAACCAAACATAGCCTTCCTCAAGGTAACTTGCCGCGACAGCTATAGATGGCCTTCGTATAGCCAAGCAGAGCACATTAGAACAAATTAGAGCGTAAGAACCTAACGAGTAGCAGTGTATAGCATAAAAGCGATAGTAGCCCATTCGAACCTAGCCAAAAGTAACATACGAAAACGGAGCCTAACCCAACCTAACGCGAAGGGACCGCTATTGCTGGCCACTCCAGAGCCGAGCAGAATATTTTAGGGCGCAGTATGTCGCAGAAATCCGCCGAATAGCATTGAATGGCCCAAAAATCTAAGCTATTCTGTCGAAGCATATCCAAACTTGTCATATGCAAACGTAGCCTAAGTAAACCTAACGCGCCGAGGCCACAATTGCTGGACTCCCCAGAGCCTAGCAGAATATATCAGAGCACAGTAGGGCGCGGAAATCCGCCGAATAGCAGCGTATGGCGCAAAAGTCTAACCTATTCCATCCCAACATAACAAGGCGTAACATAAGCAAGCGTACCTAAGCTAAACGTGACGTACCGAGATCACTACTGCTGGCATCCCCAGAGCCGAGAAGAATATACCAGAGCACAGCAGAGCTCAGAAATCCACCGCTGTGCATAGCACAAGGGTCGGACATACACTGACCAAACCCGGCCTTGCCTAACCTATACATACGTAGTGTAACTGAACACGACGTGAGGAGACCAACATTTCTGGCATCCCCAGAACCAAGCTGAGCATATTAGCGCACATTCGAGCGCAGAAGTCCACCGAATTTCAGTGATCAGCGCAAAAGTCAAAGTAACCCATCCTAGAGCGGGTGAACGTAGTACATCGAAACGTAGCATTCCTGAAACTAACCTGACGAAACCACTATTGCTGACCACCACAGAGACAAGCAGAATATACTAGAGCACAGTAGAGCGCAGAAACTCACCGCATTGCCGTGTATAGCACAAAGGCCGTTGACAACCTAACCTAACCTGGTCTAGTCTAACCTAACCAAACGCATCATAAGCCAACATGGTGTGCCACGGTCACTGTTGCTTTCCTCCCCAAAGTCGAGCAGAGTATAATATAGTTACGTAGAGCATTGGAATCCACCGAAAAGCAGTGTACAGCGCAAGACTCGAAGATATCCTAACCCAACCTAACCTAACCTAACACCACCGAACGTAGCATAGCTCAACATAACTTGGTGCGACCACTGCACCTAGCCTCCCCTGATCCAAGCAGAATGCAGCATAGCACTGTAGATCACAGAAACCCACCGAGTAACAGTGTATAGCACAGAAGTCGAAGATATCCAAACCTAACCAGACCTTACCTAACCTAACAAAGCGTAACTTGACACATCCCAACGTGCCGCGGCCACCATTGCTGGCCTCCCCAGACTCGTACATAGTATAATAGAGCAATGTAAATCGCAGGATTCCGCCTAATATCAGTTTATAGCACAAAAAACCATGAAATCCTAACCGAGCCTTCCTAACCTATCCTAACGAAACGTAACATGTCTCAACCTAACGTGCCGAGAGCACTATCGCTGGCCTCGCCAGAGACAAACAGAAAAATTTGGAACACCGTGGAGCGCAGAAATCCGCAGATAGTATTGTATAGCACAAAAGTCAATGCTGCCCTATCCTAATATATCCAACCATAATATAACCTGACATAACATTACTCAGCCTAACGTACGCCGACCGTTGCTGCTGGCCTCCACAGCGTCGAGCGGAACATACTGTAGGACACCAGGGCGCAGAAGTACGTAGAATCGTTGTGTAGAGCGCAAAAGTCATATCTATCCAGACCTAACCCAAGCTAACGTAAATAACCAGACATTGTTTACGTCAAGGCAGCGTGACGCGTCCGCCTTTGCTGGCTCCGCAGTGCCAAGCAGAGTGTGGAAGAGCGCAGTCGGTCGCAGAAGTCCACCGAACAACAGTGCATAACACGGAAGTCAAAGATACCCTTACTGATATGAACCCAACCTAAGCTAACCAAACGTAACCTACCTCAACATAACGTGTCGAGGCCAATTTTGCTGGCCTTCCCAGGGATAAGCATAACATAGCAGAGCACAGAACAGCGCAGCAATCCTCCGGATAGCAGTATATAGCACGAAAGTCTAAGTTAACCTGACCGAGCTTAACCTTTCCTAACCTACCCGAACGTAACCTCACTCAGCCTAACGTGCTGCGACTAACATTGCTGGCCACCAAAGAGTCAAGCAGAGAATATTGAAACCCAGTAGAGCGCAGATATCCACGTATGGCAGTGTACAGCGCAAAAGTCTGAACTCTCCTATCCTAAACTCACTAACCGTAACATAACCACACGCAGCCTAACTTATGCTAACCAGCCGAGGCCGCTATTGCTGGCATCCGCTGCGCCGCGCAGAATATACTACAGCACAGTGGAGCGCAGAAATCCGCCGCATTCCAATGTATAACACAAAAGACGTAGCTATCCTAACATACCCATTTAAACTAACAAAACGGAACGTAACATAACCCAACCTAACGTGCCACGGCCACCATTTCTCGCCTCCCCAGAGTCCAACAGCGTAAGGTAGAGCAATGTAGAGCGCACAAATGCACCGAATTGCAGTGTACGTTACAAAAGTCCAGGACATCCTGTCCTAACCTGACCTAACCTCACACAACCAAACGTAACATAGCAGAACATGAAGCCGCGACCAATGTAGCCGGCAACCACAAGGCCAAGCAGAATATAGCAGAGCAATGTAGAGCGCAGATATCCACCAAATAGCTGTGTATAGCACAAAAGTCAAGGAAATCCTAATCATGCATTCCTAACCTACCCTAACGAAAAGTTACATAACACAACCTAACGTGCCGAGACCACCATTACTGGCCTCCCCGGAGCCAACCAGAGCATATTGCAGCACATTAGAGTGCTGACATCCGGGGAATAGCAGTGTAAAGCACAAAAGTCATAGTAGCCTCTCCTAACCAAGCCAAACGTAACATATACAAACGTAACCCAACTCAACCTAAAGTGACCAGACCACTACTGCTGACCTCCATAGAGACAAGTTGAATGTACTAGACCACAGTAGTTCGCAGTGGTCAACAGCATTGCAGTGAATGGCACAAAAGCTGATGATGCCCTAACCTAACATGACTAACCTAACCTAACCAAGCGTAGCATATCTCAACGCAAAGTTCCGCGACCACTGCTGCTGCCTCCCCAAAGCCAAGCAGAATTTAGTAGAGCGCAGTAGATCAGAGATATGCACAGGGTATCGATGTATAGCTCGAAAGTCTAAGCTATCATAGCCAAATATTGCCCAACCTTACCTAACCAATCGTGACATAACACAAATTGACGTGCCACGGCCACTATTTCTTGCCTCTCCACAGTCAAGCTGAGCATAGTAGAGCAATGTAAAGCTCACAAGTCCACCGATTAGCAGTTTACAGCACAAAGTCGAAGAAATCCTAAACGAGCCTTCCTAACCTAACCTAACGAGACGTAACCGTACTCAACCAAACGTGACCAGACAACTATCTCTGGCCACCCCAGAGCCAAGCAGGGAATATTATAGCACATGAGAGCGCAGAAATATACCGAATAGCAGTGTACAGCACAAAAGTCGATGTAGCCTACCATATGCTACCCAAGCGTAACATATCCAAACGCAACCTAACTGAACCAGGCATGACGTGACAATTATTGCTGACCGCCACAGTGACAAGTAGAGTGTGCCAGAACACAGTAGTTCGATGAAACGTTCCGTATTGCAGCGAAAACTACAAGAGGCGGTGATATCCCAAAATAACATGACCTAACATAACCAAACCAAACGCAGCGTAACTCAACTGAGCGTGCCACGACCAATGCCGCTGGCACCCTGGAGCTGAGCGGAATGTAGCAGAGCAGTTCAGGTCACTGAAATCCACCGGAAAACAGTGTAAAGCACGAAAGTCATAGCAGAGCCAGCCAGATACTGCCCAGAATGATATATCCAATCGTAAAATAACCCAAACCAACGTGCCACGGCCACTATTGTTCGCCTCCCTAGAGTCGAGCAGAGAATGGTAGAGCAATGTAGATCTCAGGAATCCAGCAAACAGCAGTGAATATCACAAAGCACAAAGAAATCCTAACCGAACAATCCAAACCAAACCTAACGAAACGTAACATAACTGAACCTAATGTGCCGAGGACAAAATTACTGGCCATACCGGAGACAAGCAGAGCATATTAGAGCACATTAGAGCGCGGAAATCCACGGACTGACAGTGTATAACACAAAAGTCAAAGTAGCCCATCCTAACCCATCCAAACGTGACACATCCAAACGTAGTCTGACTCATCTTAATATTACGATACCACTATTTCTGGCATCGGCAGAGACAAGCAGAATGTACTAGAGCAGAGTAGAGCGCAGGATTCCACCGCACTGCAGTGAACGGCACAAAAGCCGAAGATTCCCTAACCCATCCTGACCTAATCTAACCTAACCGGAAGCAGCATAGCACAACATGACATGTCGCGAACACTGCTCCTGGCCGCCACACAGCCAAGCAGAAAGTATTAGAACACAGCAGAGCGCAGAAGTACGCTGATAGCTTTGTATAGCTCAAAAGCCAGAACTATCATATCCTAACGTCACCAAACGTAACATACCCGAACGTAGCATAGCTCAACCAAACGTATCAAGGCCGCTGCTACCGGCCTCCCCTGAGCCAAGCAGAAGATACTGTAGGGCAGCAGAGCGCAGGAACCCACAGCGTTGCATTGTATAGCAAAAATGTCAGACGTATCCTGACATAACGTGACCTCACGTAACCTACACAAATGTAGAGTAATACAACCTAACGTGACGAGATCAATATTGACGGCCTCCCAGGAACCAGGCATTAGAGAGCAGAAATTCTACGAATAACAGTGAACAGCACAGGAGTCAAAGTAGCCTGCCCTAACCTAGCCAAACATAACAAACCAAAACGTAACCTAACTCAACCTAACATGACGAGACCTTTATTTCTGACATCCGCAGAGACAAGGAGGGTATAGTAGAGCAATGTGGAGCTGAGAAATCTACCAAATATCAATGTACGATACAAAATTCGAGGATATACCAACATGACCTGGCGAAACCTAACCTAGCCAAACGTAGCATGACAAAACGTAAATCAGAGAACACAGCTGCTGGCATCCCCGGAACCAAGCAGAATATGGAGGAGAAATGTAGAGCGCAGAAATACACCGAATAGCAGTGCATAGCATAGAGGTCATACCAATCCTAACCAAGCCATCCGAACGTACATTAACGAAACGTAACGTTACTCAGCCTAACTTGTCGAGAACTCTATTACTGGCCGTCCCACGGCCATGCAGAACATATTACAGCGCAGTAGAGCGGAGAAATCACAGAATAGCGGCGATTGGCACAAAAGTCTAAGCGATTCCATTCTAAAATTAACAAAATCGTCATGCGCAAATCGTAGCCCAACTAATCCTATCGCGCGGAGACCACTATTGCTGGACACTTCAGAGTCAAGCAGAACATATTGGCGCGCAGTAGGGCGCAGAAATCCACCACATGGCGGTGAGCGGCACGAAAGTACAAGTTACTCTGTCCAAACACAAACAAACGTCATATGCTAACGTAGTCTTGCTGAACCTAACCCGCCGAGACCACTATTCCTGGCCTCCCCAGAGGCAAGAGGAGAATACTACGGCACAGCAGAGCGCAGAAATCCAACGCATTGCAATGTATAGCACAAAAGCCGTAGTAAACTTGACCCAACAATCCCAACCTGACCTAACGAAACGTAACCTAGCTCAACCTTTTGTTCCGAGCGCGCCATTACTGGCCACTTCTGTGCCAAGCAGAGCATATTAGAGCGCACTTGAGCGCGGAAATCAGCGGAATAGCAGTGCACAGCATAAAAGCCAAAAAGCCTTTCCTAAAATAGCCAAACGTAACATAACCAGACGTAACGCAACTCAACCTAACATGACGAGACCACTATTGCTGGCCACCACAGCAACAGGCAGAATGTGCTAGAGCACAGTAGTACGCAGAAATCCACCGCACTGCAGTGTATAGCAAGAAAGTCAAAGATAACCCGACCGAGCTTGAAAGAACCTAACCTAGCAACAAGTAGCGCAGCTCAAAATGTCGTACTGCGACCACTGCTCCTGGCCTCCCCAGAGCCAAGCAGAATGTAGTAGAGTACAGTAAAGCACAGAAACTCACCGAATCGTGGCGTATAGTACGAAAGTCAAAGCTACACCAGCCCAACTTAACATAACATAACCTAACCAAACGTAACATTACTCAACCTAATGTGCCGAGACCATTATTGCTGGTCTCCCCAGCGCCAACCAGAATATACTACAGCGCAGCAGAGCGCAGATATCCACCGCAATGCAACGTAGTGCACACAAGCCGTACATATCCTTTCCTAACCTTCCTAACCAAACCTGTCTAAACCATTCGTGCCGAGACCACTATTACTGGCCACCCCAGTAGGAAGCTGAGCATATTAGAGCACACTAGAGCGCAGGAATCCACGGAATAGAAGTGCATAGCAGAAAAGTCAAAGCATCATCCCCTAAAGTGGCCAAACGTAACATATGCAAACGTAGCCTAACTCTCCTGACATGACGAGAACAATATTCCTGGCCCACACAGATACAAGCAGACTCTACTAGAGAACACTAGTGCGCAGAAATCCACTGCATTGCAGTGAATAGCACAAAAGCCGTTGATATCATGACCCAAACTGACATAACGTAACCAAACAAAACGTAGAATAGCTCAACCTGACGTGCAGTTACCGCTGCTCATGGCCTCCCAAGAGCAGAGCAGAATGTTGCAGAAAACCTTGGATAACAGAAATCGGCCGAAAATCAGTGTAAAGCACAAATGTTGAAGTAGCCTCTCCTAACCTAGCCAAACGTGACATACGCAAACGTTGACCAGCTCAACCAAACATGACGAGACGTCTATTACTAACCTACACAGAGAAATGCAGATTGTACTAGGGCACAGTAGTCGGCAGGAGTCCACCACATTGCTGTGAACATCACAAAACTCAAATATATCCTAGCCTAACATGACCTGACCTGACACAACCAAGCGTAGCATAGCTCAAAGCAACGTGCCGCGAACACGGCACATGGCCTCGCCTGATGCAAGCAGAATGTGGTAGAGCACTGTCGATCAAAGGAATCCACGGAATAACAGTGTATAGGACGAAAGTCGGAGCCATCCTAACCAAACTTAATGTAACCTTACATAACCAAACGTAACATAACACTACCTGACGTGCCACGACCACTATTGCTCGCATCCCCAGAGCCAATCAGAGCATAGTAGAGCAATGTAGGGTGCGGGAATCCTCCAAATAGCAGAGTATACCACAAAAGTGAGAGAAATCCTAACCGAATCTTCCAAACGTAATCCAACGTAACGTAATCTGACGCAACGTATCGTGCCGAGACCACCATTATTCGCCATCTAAGAGCCAACCAGCGCATAGCATAGCACGCCAGATCGCGAAAATCCGGGGAACAGCGGTGTATAGCGCAAAAGTCAAACATACCCTGATCCAACTTGACCTAACCTAGCCTATCCAGACGTAGTGTAACCCAACATATCGTGACGAGACCAATATTGCTGGCGTCCACAGAGACCAGCAGAAAGTACTAGCGCACAGTAGAGCGCAGAAATCCACCGAATTACACTGAATAGCACAAAAGCCGTAGATACCCTAGCCTAATCTTCCTAACCTAACCTAACGTAGCGTATGGTATCTAAACACAGCGTACCGCGATCACTGCTGCCCGACTCCACGGAGCCAAGCAGAATACCGTGGCGCACAGTAGATCACAGTAACCCGCCGGATAATAGTGTATACCACGGAAGGCGAAGCCACCATAGCCAAACGTAACACAGAATGACATAGCCAATCGTAGCCTGACTCGATATAACGCACCGCGAACATTGCTGTGCACCCCAGGGCCAAGCGGAATATAGTAGAGCACAGTCGAGTGCAGAAATCCTCCGAACAGCAGTGTATGTCACGAAAGTAAAAAGGCAACCTGACCGAGCTTGACATAACCTAACCTAGCCGAAAGCAACGTATCTCAACCTGACGTGCCGAGGTCACTATCGCTGGCTTACTTAGAGCCAAGCAGGAAATATTACAACGCAGTAGAGCGCAGAAATCCGCGGATAGCAGTGTATAGCACAATCGTCTGAACTATCTTATACTAGCCTCCCTAACGTAACATAGCGGAACGAAGCACATCTCAACCTAACGTGCCGAGACCACCATTGCTGGCCACCCCAGAGCCAAGCATAAAGACGAGTGCACAGCAGCGCGCAGAGATACTCCGTATAGCATTGTAGAGCACAAAAGCCAAAGTTATCCCATCCAAACGTGTCCTAACCGAACCTAACCAAAGGTAGCCTAACTCAACGTAACGTGCCGCGACCGCAATTGATGGCCTTCGTAGAGCCAAGCAGAGAATATTAGAGCACATGAGAGCGCGTATATCCAACGAATAGCAGTGAACTGCAAAAGAGCCAAGCAGCACATCGTAACATAGACAAACGTAACACACCCAAACGTAGCGATACTCAACATAATATGGTGGGACCATTACTGTTAGCTTCCACAGAGACAAGCAGAATGCACTAGGGCACAGTAGAGCGCAGAAATTCACCGGATTGCAGTGAATAGTACAAAAGCCGTAGGTATCCTACCCTAACATGACCTATTCTAACGTAGCCGAGCGCATCATAACCCGACATGGCCTACTGCGAACATTGCTCCTGGCCACCCCAGAGAAAAGCAGATACTAGTAGGGCGCAGTAGGCCACGAAAATCTGCCGAAAAGCAATGTAAGGCACGAATGTCGAAGTAGCATATCCGAATATACCCAAACGTGACTTACCCAAACGTAGCCTAGCTCACCTGACACGACGATACAACTATTGCTGGCCCCAACAGAGTCGAGCAGAACATACTAGAGCACGCTGAAGTGCAGAAGTCCATCGAATAGTAGTGTACAGCACAAAAGTTGTATCTGTCCGGACTTAACCCAAGCAAACCTAACCTAACCCGACGTAGCGTACCTCAACATAACGTGCCGTGGCAAATATTACTAGCCTCCCCAGGGCCAAGGAGAATGTAGCAGAGCGCAGTCTGACGCAGAAATCCAAGGAAAGACGCTGTATAACACAAAAGTCAAAGCTGCCGTTACCGAAATTAACCTGACCTAAGCTAACCAAACGTAGCCTAACTCAACCTAACGTACCTAGTGAAATATTTGATGGCATTCCCAGGGCTTAGCATAATATAGGAGAGCACAGTACAGCGCAGGAATACACCGAATAGCGGTGCATAGCACAAAAAGCAATGAATCCTACCCTAACCTAGCCAAACGTAACATAACCGTGCGTAACCTGGCTCATCCTAACATGACGAAACAGCAATAGCTGGCCTCCACAAAGAGACGCAGAATGTACTAGAGCACAGCAGTGCGCATAAGCGCACCGCATTGTAGCGAATAGCACAGAAGTCGAAGGTTTCCACACCCAACCTGACCCAACCTAACCTAAAAAGGCGTAGCATAGGTCAACGTATCGTGCCGCTACCACTACTCCTGGCCTCCCCAGAGCCAAGCATAATTTACAAGAGCACTGTAGACCACAGAAATCGATATAGTATCAGTGTATATCACGAAAGCCAAAGCTATCCTCGGCAAACATAACCTAGCAAAACCTAACAAGACGTAACACTGCACAACCAAACTTGCCGAGGTCACTATGGCTGGTCTCCACAGATCCAAGCAGAAAATATTAGAAAACAGTAGGGCGCAGAAATCCGCGGACAGCAGTTTATAGCACAAAGCCTAAACTATCCCATCCCAAACTCACCAAGCGTAAAATGACCGAACGTAGCACAGCTGAACCTGACGTGCCGTGACCACTGTTGCTGGGTACCCCAGAGCCAAGCAGCACATACAAGAGCACAGCGGAGCACAGGAATCCACCGCATTGTAGTGAATAGCACAAAGGCCGTACATATCCTAACATAACCCGACCTTACCCAACCTACACAAGCGTAGCGTAAATCAACAGAGCGTGCAGCGACAACTGCTGCTGGACACAACAGAACCAAGCATAATACAGTAGAGCACAGTAGACCACAGGAACCCGCCGTACGATAGTGTATAGCATGAAAGTCGAGGTCACCCTAACCAAACATGACATAACATAACCTAATCAAACGTAGCCTGACCCAACGTAACGTCCCGCGACCGTTGCTGTCCTCCCCAGCGCCAAGCAGAAAATAGTACAGCAAAGTCGAGTGCAGAAATCCTCCGAATAGCAGTGTGTAGCACGAAAGCCGAGGACAACCTAACCGTGCTTGATATAGCCTTACCTAACCGAATGTAACATGACTCAGCCTAACGTGCCCAGATCACTGTAGCTGGAATCCGCAGAGCCAAGCAGACAATATTAGAGCACAGTTGAGCGCAGAAATTCGCGGATAGCAGCTTACTGTCACATATGTCTGAACCGTCATATCTTAATCTCTCCAAACGTAGCATAACCAAGCGTAACCTAACCCAAACTAACATGACGAAATCAAACTTACTGGCCTCCACGAAGACGTGCATGTTGCGCTAGAGCACAGAAGTGCGCAGAAGCGCACCGCATTGCAGCGAATAGCACAGAAGTTGAAAGTATCCTAACCAAACCCAACCGAACGTGACCTTACACAACTTAACGTGCCGAGGCCATTATTGCTGTCCTCCCCAGAGCCAAGCAGAGAATATTGGAACAGAGTAGCGCGCAGAAATCCGCGGACAGCAGTGTATAGCACATAAGCCTCTACTATCCTATCCTAACCTCACCAAACGAAACATAACCAAGCATAGACTGACTCAACCAAACGTGCAGAGACCTCTATTACTGCCTTCCCCAGAGCCAAGCAGGACATACTAGAGAACAGTAGAGCGCAGAGATCCACCGAATAGAAGTGTACAGCACAAAAGTTAAAACTATCACGACAAAGCATAGCCCATCCCAACCTAGCCGAACATAGCCTTACTTTTCGTAACGTGCCACCACCACAATTTCTGGCCTTGCGAGAGCCAAGCTGAACATATCAGGGCACTGTAGGGCGCCCAAATCCATCTAATAGCAGACTCTAGCACGAAAGTCAAAGCTATTTCTCCCAATATAACCAATCGCAACGTAACCAAACGTATCCTTACTCAACCAAACGTTCCGCGGCCGCTACTGCTGGCCTCGTCAGAGCCAAGCAGAGCACACTAGTGGAGAGTGGAAACCAGAAATCCACAGAATCGCAGGGTATATCAGAAAAGTCGAAGACACCCAAACTAAATCCAAAGCAACCGAACATAAACAAACATATCCTAACCTTAATTAATGAGCCGATGCCGCTGTTGCTGCCCACCGTGACCCAAATAGGACATACTAGAGCACAGTAGAGCGCTGATGTCCACCGAAGAGCAGTGTACAGCACAGAAGTTAAAGCTATCCTAACGAAACTTAGCCTAACCCAACCTACACGCGCGTAACCTGACTCAACATAACATACTGAGGCCACTATTTCTGTCCTTCCCGGGGCCAAGCAGAAAATAGTACAGGACAGTAGGTCGCAGAAATCCACCTAATAGCAGAGTATAGCACTAAAGGCAAAGCCATCCCCTCCTAACCTTACCAACGGTACATTACCAAGCGATACCTAACACAACCCAACGTGCCACGACAGCTATTGCTGACCTCCACAGAGCCACAGAGAACACATTCGTGGACAGTACAACGCAGGAATCAATATAATCGAGGCGTATATCAGAAAAGTCAAAGCTACACTAGCATGATCCAAGCGAAAAGAGAAGAAGCAAACGGTTGCATGGTACAACCTAACGTGCCGCGAACTCTATGCTGCCCTCCCCGGAGCCGAGCAGAGCAAAATAGTGGGGAGTGGAATGCAGAAATCCACCAAATCGCGGTGCACATCAGAAAAGTCGCAGCTACCCTAGCCTAACCCAGACAAACAGAAAATAGCCAAGCATAGCAAAAGTCAACCTAACGTGCCGATACCGCAATTCCTGCCCTCGCCAGAGCCAAGCAGGATATACTAGAGCACATTAGAGCGCAGAAAGCCACCGAATAGCAATGTACAGCACAAAGGTCAAAACCAACCTACCCAAACATAGCAGAACCTTACATATCCAAACGTATCCTAACTCAACCTAACGCGCCACGACCACCATTCCTGGCATCCCCAGAGTAAAGCGGCCGAGGTTATAGCAACGCAGAGCGCAGATTTCGACCGAAATTCCGTGTACAGCACAAAAGTCAATGCAAACCGATCTAAAGTAACGTAACCCAACAACACATGCCACGTCCGCTGTTGCTGGCCATAACAGGGACAAGCAGATGCTAGTGGAGCTATACAGATTACTGGTATTGACCGAATAGCAGTACATAGCAAAAAAGTCTAAGCTATCCTGTCCTAACCTAACCAAACGTGACTTAACCGAACGTAACCCACTTCTTCCTAACGTGCTGGGACCACTATCGCTGCCCCATCAGAGCTAAGCAGAACATATTAGGGGGGAGTAGAGCGCAGGAGTCCATACAATCGCAGTGCATAGCTCAATAGATGAAGCTACCCTATCCTATCAAAGCCGAGCGTGACACAAGCGAACGTTGCTTAACTCAAACTAACGCGCCGAGGCCACTGTTGCTTGCACCCCAGAGCCAAGCAGAATATGCTAAAGGACATCAGAGCGCAGTAATCGACCGCGTTGCAATGTGTAGCACAAAAGTCAGATGTATACTAACCTAACCAAACCGAACGTGGCCTAGCCAAACATAACGGGCCGAGAATACTCTTTCTGGTCTCACAAGAGACATGCAGAGCATATTAGAGCAATATAGGGCACAGAGATCCACCGAATAGCAGTGTATAGCACAAAAGCCGCAGCTACCCTATCCTAACCTAACCAGACGCGATATTACCGAACGTAGCCTAACAACTGTCGTGCCACGACCGCTATTGCTGGTCTCCCCAGAATTGAGGAGGGTCCGGTCGAACACAGTAGAGCGCAGAAAGCCACCAAACAGCAATGTATAGCACAAAAGATGGACATATCCTTGCCCAACCAGATCTAACCTAACCTACACGAACTTAGAACAACTGGATATAACGTACCGCGACCACTATTACTGGCTTGTGTAGAGGCAAACAGAATGTGGTAGAGCACAGTAGAGCACTCTTGTCCACAGGACGGCATTGTAGAGCACGCAGGTGGAAGATAACCTATCTCATCGCAAACAAAGCTAACCTATCCAAACGTAAGCTAACACAGCCGAACGGGCCGCGGCTAATATTTCTTGAATTCCCAGAGCAAAGCATGGAATATTAGATCACAGTAGAGCGCAGAAATCCACCGAATGGCATTTTACAGCGCAAGATTAATAGCTACCCTATCCTAACATATCCAAACGTGACCTAACCAAACGCAGCCTAACTCAGTCTAACGTGCCGGGACCACTATTGCTGGCTTCCCCAGCCCCAAGCAGAGAATATTAGAGCCCAGTAGAGCGCCGAAATTCAATGAATGGCAGCGTACAGCACAAAAGTCAAACCTATCCAAACGAGACCCAACCTAACCAAATCTAACCACACGTAATCTAACTCAACGTATTGTGCGGTGACCAATATTGCTGGACCCCACAGAGCAAAGGATAACATATTCGAGTAGAGGAGAGCGCCGAAACAGATATGTCGCTGGGTGCAGCAGAAAGGCGATGGATAACCAAATCTGGTCCAAGCAATCGTAACATAAACAAGCGTGACCAAATTCAAGCTATTGTGCCTCGGCCACTACCTCTGCCCTCCCCAGAGCAGAGCAGAGAATATAAGAACAGAGTAGAGCGCAGATATACGCCGAAAAGCGGATTAAACCGCAAAAGTCAAAGCTAACCCAGCCTAACCTAACCACACACAGTGTAACCAAACGCAACCTAACTTAACCTAACGCACTTAGACCACCATTGCTGTCCTCCGCAGAGCCTATCAGAATATACTAGAGCACAGCAGTGCGCAGAAGTCCGCCGCATTGCAGTGCAAAGCACAAAAGTCAAAGATATCCAGAACTAACCTTACCCAACATAACCTACCCAAATGCAGCCTAACTAATCATAACGTGCCGATACCACAAATGTTGCCCTTTCCTGGGTCAAGCTGATCATATTATAGAAAAGCAGAGCGCAGGAATCCACCGAGCAACAGTGTAGAGCACAAAAGTCGAAGCAATCCTCTCTAAACTTAACCAATTGTAACATACACAATCCTAACATAAGTCAACCTTATGTGCCGAGGCCACTACTTGTTCCTTCCCGAGAGTCGAGCAGGGCATAGCATAGCGATGTAGAGCGTAGAAATCACCCGAAAAGCAGTGTATAGCACAAAAGTCACCATCATCCATTCGTAGCCTCACCAAATGTAAAGTAACCAAACGTAACATATTTTAGCATAGCGTGCCGAGGCCACTGTTGTTCGCCTGCCGATAGACAAGCAGAATATACTAGAGCACAGTACAGCGGAGAATTCCACGGAATAGTATTTTAAACCCCAAATGTCAAGGCCACACTGATCAAACGAATCCTGCCCAATCCAAGCTGCACGTAACATAACACAACAAAACGTGCCTCGCTCATTATTGCTGGCCTCCCCAGAGACAAGCAGAGGCTAGTAGCGCAATGCGGAGAGCAGGTACCGGCCAAATAGCAGTGTATAACGCAAAAGACTAAGCTATCCTATCCTAACCTGACCAAACGTGGCGTAACCGAACGTAACCTAACTCATACCAACGTGTGCGGGCTACGATTCCGACCTTCCTCAGAGCCAAGCAGAACGTATTATGGCAGTGTGGAGCGCGGAAATCCACCGAGCAACAGTTTATACCACGAAATGCGATGCTATCCAGACCTAACCCAGACTAACGTAACCTGAGCAAGCGTAACATAACTCAACCAAACGTGCCGCGACCACCACTCCTGCCGTTTCCAGAGACAAGCAGGATATGATGGAGAACAGTAAAACGCACTAGTCCATCGAAGTTCTGCGTTGAGCACATATACCTAAGCTACCCTAACCTAACCCAACCTATCCCATCATAACCAAACGTAACGTAACCCAAACTTAAGTGCCGAGATCACAGTTGCTGCCCTCCCCAGAGCCAAGAAGAATATACCAGAGCACACTACAGCGCAGAAAGCAACCATGCAGATATGTGTAGCACAGAAGTCGATGATATCAAAACCTAACATGTCCTAACCAAACCTAAACAAATTCAGGATAACTAACACTAACGAGCAGAAACCTCTATTGCTGGCCACCCCAGAGCCAAGCAGAATATACAAGAGCACAGTACAGCGCACGAATCCACCGAATAGCCGTGTATGACACAAAGGTCTGTGCCATCCTCACCAAACGTCATGTAACCCAATCTATCGTGCCACGACCGCTATTGCTGGCGTCCCCAGGATCGAACGGAGAATTGTAGAGCAATGCAGAGCGCTGAAATCCATCGAATTGCAGTGTATAGCACAAAAGAAAAGGCTAAACTATCGGAACATAACCAAACGTAACACAGGCGGACGTAACGTAGCCCAACTTGACGTGCCACGACTGCTACTGCTGGCACCACGAGAGATAAGCAGAGCATAGCGGAGCAACGCAGAACGCTGAAATCGTACGAATAGCAGTGTGTAGCACAAAAGTCAAAGCTGTCCCACCCAAATCTAACCAAGCCTAACCAATCCAAGCGTAACATAACTAAACCTTACGTGCCGGAAGCACTATTCATGGCGTCCACAGAGTCAAGCAGAGTGTGGTAGCACTCAGGAGAGCGCAGAAGTCAATAGAATGGCAGTGTGCGGCACAAGAGTCAAAGATATCCTAGCCTAACCAAACCAAGCATGACTCGTCCAAACGTAGCATAGCTCACACTTGCGTGTTGAGACGATAGTTGCTGACATCCCCAGAGCCAAGCTGAATGCACTAGAGCACAGTTGAGTCCAGAAATCCGCCGAATAGCAGTGTATATCACAAAAGTCAGAGCTGCCCTGTCCAAACCTATAGAGCACAGTAGAGTCCAGAAATCCGCCGAATAGCACTGTATATCACAAAAGTCAGAGCTGCCCTGTCCAAACCTAACCAAACATGCCATAAGCAGACGTAACGTAACTCAAACCTACGTGCACGACCGCTATTCATGGTCTCGCGAGAGCTAAGCAGAGTATAGGGGAGCAGCGTATAACTCTGAAATCGTCCGAACAGCAGTGTATATCACACAAGACAGAGCTAACCTGACCAGAACATCCAAAGCTAACCTAACCAAGCGTAACGTAATTGAAGCTAACCAGACGAAATCACTATTCCTGGCGTCCACAGAGACAAGCAGAGTGCGATAGCGCACAGAAGAGCGCAGATGGCCATAGAATAGCAGTTTGTAGGACAAAAGTGAAAGCAATCGTGACCTAAAGTAGCGTAAGCTGAGAGAACCAAACGTAATCTGACTTAACCTGACATCCCGCGGCCGCCATTGCTGGCGTCCCAAGAATCGAGCAGTGTATGGGAGAGCAATCTAGTGCGCCGAAATCCGCTGAATAGCCTTGTACAGCACAAACGTCTAAGCCATTACATCCAAACATAGCCGAACATAACCTAACATAACGTCGCCTAACTCAGCCAAACGCGCCACGACCACCATTTCTGACCACCCCAGGGACAAGCAGATGCCAATACAGCAATACAAAGCGCAGATATCGAATGACTAGGAGTGTATAGCACAAAGCTCAAAGCCATCTTAACCAAAGCTAATCTAACCTGAACAAACCAGGCTTAACACAACACAACCAAACCTGCCACGACCGATATTGCTGGCATCTCCAGTGACACGCTGATGATAGTACAGCAAAGCAGCGCTCAGATATCGGCCGAATAGCAGTGTATACCACAAAAGTCAAGGCTATCCTAGCCATACCTTGCCTGACCTTGCCAAGCCAAGCGTAGCCGTACTTGACATAATCTGCAGAGACAATTACTTCTGGCCTCCCCAGAGCCAAGCATAATTGTAGCAGGGCGTAGTGGATAACAAAAATCCGCCGAAAGGCGGTTTAAAGCACGAAAGCAAAGTTAGCATTTCCTAACATAGGCATACGTGACATAGCCAAACGTAGCCTAGCTCAAACTAATATGACGAGGCCACAATTTCTGGCCTCCACAGAGATAAGCTGAATGTACTGTCGCACAGTAATGCGCAAAAATTAGCCGCATTGCATTGTATATCACAGAAGCCGTAGATACCCTTGCATAACCTGTCCTAACCTAACCTACTCAAACGTAGCATAGCCCAACATAACATCCCGCGACCACTGCTCCTGGCCTACACTGAGCCAAGCAGATTGCGACAGAGCACAGTAGATAACAAATATCCACCAAGTGACAGTCTATGGCACGAGTGCCAAAGGTATCCTAACCAAAATTAGTCGTACCAAACATAACCAAACATAACCTATCTCAAAATAACGTGCCACGGTCACTATTGCTCGCCTTCACAGAGTCGGGCAAAGTAGAGTAGAGCAATGTTGTGCGCAGAGATACACAAAATAGCAGTGTATAGCACAAAAGTCATAGTAGCGCATCCTAACCTAGCCAAACGTAACACAACGAAACGTAGCCTCACCCAACTTAAGACGACGGGACCGCTGTTTCTGGCCACCCCAGAGCCAAGCTGAGCATATTAGATCTCAGCAGGGTGCAGAAGTCCACGGAATAGCATGAATGGCGCAAAAATCTAAGTTATTCTGCCGAATCATAAACATACTAGTCATACGCAGACTCAGCCAAAGTAAGCATAACGCGCCGAGACCACCATTGCTGGCCTCTCCAGAGCCAAGCAGAAAATATTAGAGCGCAGTAGAGCGCAGAAATCTGTAGAAAGCTGTGTATAGCACAGATGACTGAGCTATCATATCTTAGCCCCACCAAGGGTAACTTTACCAAACGTGGCATAACACAACCTAACATGACCAAACCACTATTGCTGTCCTCCACAGAGAAGAGCAGAGTGTACTAGAGGACAGTAGTGCGCATAAATCCACCGCACTGCAGTGAAAAACACAAGGGCCGTAGACATCCTAACATAACCTGACCTAACATAACCTAAACAAGCGTAGCGTAACACAACACGACGTGCAGCGACCACTGCTCCTGGCCTCCCCAGAGACAAGCAGAATGTGGTAGAGCAGAGTAGATAGCAGAAATCCACCGATTGACAGTGTATAGCACGAGAGTCAAAGCTACACTAAGCAAACTCAGCCTAACCTAACGTAACCAAACGAAACACGACTCTACGTAAAGTGCCAGGTCCTCTATTTCTAGCCACACCTGTGTCGAGCAGAGTATAGTAGAACAATGTTGAGCGCAGAAATTCACCACATTGCAGCGAGTAGCACAAAGGCCGTAGATACTCCAGCATAAACATACATAACCTAACCAATCAGAACGTAGCATGGCTCGACAAATCTTGCAGCGACTACAGCTCCTGGCCTGCACATAGACAATCAGAATCTGGCGGAGCACAGTAGATAGCAAATATTCACCGAATGACTGTGTGTAGCACGAGAGGCATAGCTATTCTAGGCTAACATAACCGAGCATATTAAAACCAAACGCACCCAAGCCCAAGCTAACGTGCCTATAACACTGTCGCTGACCCGCCCCCCCCCCCAGCAGCTCAAAGGTGAATTCTATCCTGTAATAACATATCCAAGCGTAATATAAACAAACGTAACCTAACTTAAACTAACGGGCCGAGATCACTATTGCTGGCCTCCCCGGAGCCAAGCAGAACATACTAGAGAACAGTAGAGCGCAGGAGACCTCCGTATAGCTGTGTATAGCGCAAAAGTCAAAGCTATCCTATCCCAACCTAACCGAGCGTAAAAGAAACGAACGCAACATAAATCAGGCAAACGTGCCTAGACCATTACTGCTGACCCCCCAGAGCAAAGCAGGATGTACTACAGCACATAAGAGGGCAGAAATCCGCCGCACTGAAGATCAAATCTCAAGAGACAATGATATCATAACATAAACTGACATAACCTAGACTAGCCAAACGAAGACTAACTCATCCTAACGAGCCGAGCCCACTACTGCCGGTCTCCACACCGCCAAGCAGAACATATTAGAGGAGTGTATAGCGCAGAATTCCATACAATGGCTACGACCAGCGGAAAAGTCAAAGGTATCCGGACCTAGCCTAGAATAGCCCAACCTAAAAAAACGTAACCTAACTCAACCTAACGAGCCGAGACTATTGTTGCTGGCCTCCGCGGAGCCAAACGGAATACACTAGGGCGCAGTAGAGCGCTGAAATCCACCGCATTGTTGTTTATATCAGAAAAGTCTTAGATATCCAGGCCAAAACTAACCGAACATAACCAAACCAAACCTAACCCAACCAAACCAAACCAAACCAAACGTAAGCTATCCTAATCAAACTTGCCACGACCACTATTCCTGGAAACCCCTGAGACAAGCAGAATATAGTAAGGCACAGTAGATCGCAGAGGGACATCACACAGCAGCGTGTAGCAGAAAGGTCGAATATGTCTTAACTTAACCTGACCAAACCTAACCTTACCAAACGTGGACTAAATAAACCTAAAGAGCCAAGGCCACCGTTTTTGTCCTCCCCAGTGCCAAGCAAAACATACTAGCGCGCAGTAGAGCGCAGAAATTCACCGAATAGCAGTGCAGAGCTCAAAAGTCCGATGTATCCTGATCCCAGTGCCAAGCAAAACATACTACCGCGCAGTAGAGCGCAGAAATTCACCGAATAGCAGTGCAGAGCTCAAAAGTCCGATGTATCCTGTTGTAATCCAACCAAATGTAACATATCCAAACGTAACCTAACACAAACCAACGTGCCTAGACCACTATTGCTGTTTTCCTCGGTGACAAGCAGAATATGCTAGAGCACAGTACAGCGCAGAAATACACCGCATTACATTGTATGGCCATAAAGTCCAAGATATCGTAGCCTAACCTGACCGAGCCTAACATAACCAAACGCAGTCTAACCAAGCATAACGTGCCGCGACGCTACTGATGGCTTTCGTAGAGACAAACAGAGCATACTAGAGCACACTAGAGCACAGAAATCCACCGAAGAGCAGTGTATAGCACAAAAGTGGAAGTAGCACCTCCTAACATAGACAAACGTAACATAACGAAACGTATCCAAACTCAACCTAACGTGCCAAGACCAATATTGCTGGCATTCGCAGAGCAACGCAGAATACAGTAGAGCCCAGCATATCACAGGAATCCACCGAAACGCAGTGTATAGCACGAAAGTCAGTGCTATTATGACCATGCATATCGTAATCTAACCTAACCAAAGATAGCATAACTCAACCTGTCGTACCGGGACCGCAACCACTGGCCACCACAGAGCCGAGCAGAACATATCAGGGCACAGTAGAGAGCAGAAATTCACCGAAAAGCAGTGTATGGCACAAAAGCCTAAGCTACTGTGCCCTAGCATAACCAAATGTGTCATAAGCAAACGCAGCCTAACACAACCTACCGCGCCGAGACCACTCTTGCTGGCCTCCGCAGAGCTAGGCAGAAAATGGTAGAACAAAGCGGAGCGCAGAAATCAGCCGATAGCAGTGTATATCACAGAGGACTGAACTATCGTATCCCAACATCACGAAACGTAACATAACCAAACGTAGCATAACTCACCCTGACGTGCCGAGATCAGTATTGCTGCCCACAACAGAGCCAAGCAGAATACACTGGAGCACGGCAGATCGCAGGAATCCACCGAATTGTAGTCTACAGCTCAAATCTCTAGCATACCCTGACACAACCTGGACATAACAAACCTAACCAAACGCAGTGTAACTCAATATGGCGTGCCGAGACCACTGCACCTGGCCACCTCAGAGCCAAGCAGAATGCAGTAGAGCACAGTAGATCACAGGAACCCACGGAATAGCACTGTAAAGCACAAAAGTCAAAGTAGCCTCTCCTAACCTTTCCAAACGTAGCATATCCAAACGTAACCTAATTCAACCTAATATGACGAGACCGCTACCCCTGCCCTCCGCTGAGAAAAGTAGAATATACTAGAGCACTGTAGAGCACAAAAATCCGCCGCATTGCAGTGAACAGCGCAGGAGTGTAAGATATCCTGACCTAACCTGACCTAACCTGACCTAACCTGACCTAACCCAACCTAACGGCCCTAACTTATCCCCGTTAACCTTAACTAACCCTATCTCCCCCCCCCAAATTCAGTGTACAGCACGAAAGACAGAGACATCCTAACCAAGCATATCCGAACCGATCCTAACCAAACGTAACATGGCTGAGCCTAACGTGCAACGACCACTATTGCTCGCCTCCACGGATTGGAGCAGAGCATAGTATAGCAATGTTGGGCGCATAAATCCACCGCATGGCAGTGTATAGCACAAAAGACAATGGAATCATATCCACACTTTCCTAACCTGACATAACGAATCGTAGCCCAACACATGCTAATGCGCTGAGACCACTATTGCTGGCTTCCCAAGTTCCAAGCAGAATATATTAGAACAAAATTGAGCCCAGAAGTCCACCTCACTGCAGAGAATAGCACAGGAACAGTGGATATTCTTACCAAACATAACATAATCTGACGAAACCAAGCGTAACCTAACTCAATCTGTCTTGCCACGACCACCACTGCTCGCCTGCCCAAAATCCAGCGGAGTACAGTAGAGCAATTTAGAGCACGGTAATGCACCGTATTGCAGTGTACAGCACAAAAGTCAAATATATACAAACCGTACCTGACCAAATCAAACATAACAGATCGTAGCCAAAATAATGGTTACGTGCGGGACCACAATCGCTGCCCCCCCCCCCCCCCCCCCCCGAGCCAAGCGGAACGTACGAGAGCACACTAGAGCGCAGAAATTGGCCGCATTGCGGTGTATAGCACAAGAGACAAAGATACCGTAATCAAACATGTCCTAGCCTAACCTAACCGAAGTAGTCTAACCCAACGCAACGCGCCGCGACCTCCATTGATTGCCTCGTTGGCGCCAAGCAAAGCATGTTAGTGCATATTAGAGCGCAGAAATCCAACGAGTAGCAGGGTACAGCACAAGAGCCAAAGTAGGCAAACGCAAAGCGAACGTAGGCAAACGCTACATACCCAACCATAACATGACACAACCTAACATGACGAGGCCACTATTGCTGGCCTCCACAGAAACAAGCAGAATGTTCTAGAGCACAGTAGTGCGCTGAAACACGCAGAATTGCAGTGAATGGCACAAATGTCGAGGATATTCTAATCAAATGTGGCATAACCTAACTCAACCGAACATAGATAAGCAGTGAATGGCACAAATGTCGAGGATATTCTAATCAAATGTGGCATAACCTAACTCATCCGAACATAGACTAACACAACTTAACGTACCGCGACAAATATTTCTGGCCTCCCCAGGGCCATGAGGAATATACTAATGCATAGCGGAGCGCAGTTATCCTCGGACAGCTGTGTATAGCACAAAAGTACAAGATTTCATGTCCTAACCTCACCAAACGTACAATAACCAAACGTAGCCTACCTCAAGCTAATGTCACGATACCGACATTGCATATTACTGCACGGTAGAATGCAGAAATCCACAGAATACCAGTGTATAGCGCAATAGTCATGGCTATCGCATCCCAACCTGACCAAACATAACATAAGCATACGTAATATACCTGTATCTAACGCGCCGTGACCTCTATTTCTGGCTTCCACAGAGGCAAGCAAGAAATACTGTAGCACAGTAGAGAGCAGAAATCCACGGCATTGCAATGAATGCCACGAAAGTCAAAGCTACTGTAGCCATATATGAATTAGCCTAACCTAACCAAGCGTATTACATCTCAACATACGGAGCCTAGAACACAATTGCTGCCCTCCCCAGAGGCAAGCAGAACATAAGAGAGCACACAAGGGGGCAGGAATCAGCCAAAGAGCAGTGTACAGCATAAAAGTCAAAGATAGCCTCTCCGTATATATCCAATATTACCATAACCAGACGTAACATGACACAACCTAACGTAACGCGACCACTATTGCTGGCATCCTGAGATTCGAGCAGAAAATGCTAGAGCACAGTAGAGCGCAGAAATCCGCAGCATTGCACTCTGTAGTTCAAAAGTCAGCAATACGTCCCGCGATCGCTATTTCTCGCGTCCACTATTCCATACAGAATATACTAGAGCAGAGAAGAGCGCAGGAATTGACCGCATTGCAGAGCAAAGAACAAAAGTGGAAGATACCCTAACCTGACTTGACCTCAGCTACCCTATCCAAATGCAGTGTAACTCAACATAACGCGATGAGGCAAATATTGCAGGAATCCTCGGAGCCAAGCCGAATGCATCAGAGCACAGCCGGAAGCAGAAATCCACCGAATAGCAATGTATCACACAAAAGTCAAAGCTATCCTCACCTATCAGAACAAATCGTAACACAAGCAAACGTACCTTATCTCAAAATAAAGCACCGCGAACACTATCTCTGGCCTCCCCAGGGCCTAGCAGAATATACTAGAGCACAGCAGAGCGCAGAAATGCTCCGCATTGCAGTGCAAGGCACAAAAGTGAAAGACACCCTAACCTAACTTGACCTAACCAAACCATACGAAACGTAGCATAGCTCAAACTAACGTTCCACGTACACTATTATTCGCATCCCCGGAGTCGAGCGGAGTACAGTAGAGCAATGTACAGCGCAGATATCCACCGAGTAGAAGTGTACGGCACAAAAATCAAAGAAATCTTCACCAGACGTTTGCAACTTATCCGAACGGAACGAAAACTAACGCAGACTAACGTACCGAGACCACTGTTACTGGCCACGGCAGAGGCAAGCAGAATATAGTGAGCAGAATAAACCATTGAAATCCACCGGATAACAGTGTATAGCAGGAAGGTGAAAGATTTCCTGACCAAACTTAGCCAAACCTATCCTAACCAAACGCAAACGAACTCAAACAGGCGTGGCGCGGCTGCTACTGTTCGAATGCCCAGAGTCGGGCAGAGTATAGTAGAGCAATGTAGAGCGCAGAAATCTGCCGCATAGCAGTGTATAGCACAAAAGCCGAGGATATGCCAACCTAGCATGGCGTTACCTAACCAGCCATACGTAGCATTACTCAAGCTTACGCGCCCCGAGCGGTGCTGCTGGCATCCCCGGAGCCCAGCAAAATGTCGTACAGCATAGTAGACCACGGGAACTCACCGGATAATATTGTATAGCACGAAAGTGGGGGCTATCGCAATCAAACTTAATCTAACCTAAACTAGCCAAGCGTAACCTAACCGAAACTACCGTGCCGCGACCACTAATGCACGCATCCGCGGCGTCAAGCAGAGTATAGTAGAGCAGTGTAGAGCGCCGATATCCGCCTAGTAGCAGTGTACAGCACAAAAGTCAGAGAAATCCTAACGAAACGTTCCTAACGTAACCTAACGAAACGAAATTTCTCTCAAGCAAACGTGCAGAGACCAGAGTTATTGGCCACCCCAGGGCCAAGTAGGACACAATAGAGCACAGTAGATGGCAGGAATCCACCGAATAGCAGTGCATGGCACAAAAGTCTAATATACTCTATCCTAACCTGACCAAACGTGACATAAGCAAACATAGCATAACTCAACCAAATATGCCGAGGGCGCTATTGCTGGCGTCCACAAAGCCAAGCAGAATATACCAGAGCACATTAGAGCGCAGAAATCCAATGCACTGCAGTGTATAGCATAAAAGACGAAGTTATCATAACGAAACCTGACCTAACCTAGCCAAACCAAACGTAGTCTAACCCAACATAACGCGCGGCCACCGTTATTAATGTCCTTCGCACAGCCAAGCAGAGCATATTAGAGCGCATTAGAGCCGGGGAATCCACCGAATAGCAGTGTATAGCGCAAAAGTCAAAGAAGCCTATCCTACCGTAGCCAAACGTAACACAACAGAGCGCAACATATGACAACATAACATGACGCGGCCACTATTTCTGGCCTCCACAGAGGCACGCCGCTTGTTCTAGGGCGCAGTAGTACGCAGAAATCCACCGCATTTTAGTGAATAGCACAAAAGCCGAAGGAATCCTAACATAATCTGTCCCAGGTTAACCAAACCAAACGCAGCATAACTAAATATAGCGTGCCGTGACCACTGCTCCTGTCCCCGCAATAGTCAAGCAGAATATAGTAGAGCACATGGATCACAGAAATCCGCCGAATAACAGTGTATAGCACGAAAATCAAAGATATCCTAACCATAATTAACCCAACCTAACGTACCCAAGCGTAACCTAACTCAGCCCAACGTGCGACGACCGGTATTACTGGCAACCACGGAGGCAAGCAGAAAAGGCTAGAGCACAGAGGAGCGCAGGAAGCCACCAAAGAGCAGCGCAGAGTACAAATGGCTAAGGTACCCTAACATTACCTGACCTAATCTAACCGAACGGAACGTAGACCAACTAAACGTAGCTAGCCGATTCCAGTATTGCCGGCCTCCACATATCCACGCAGATCATATTAAACGAAAGTACAACGAAGAAGTCCAAGGGATGAAAATGTATAGCAGAAGAGTCGAAGCTCTCCTAACCCAACCCAGGCTAACCTAAGCTTACCAAACCAAGCCTAACTAAATCTAGCGTTCCGTCACCACAATTTCTGGCATCACAGATCCAAGCGGAGCATACTAGAGCGCAGTGCGGAGCAGAAGTACACCGCAATACCGTGCACAGAGCAGAAGACAAAGGTATCCTAACCTATCCCACAGAAACCCAACCTAACCTACCGTAACCTAACACAACCAAACGCGCCGCGGCCACGATATCCGCCCTCTCCAAAGCAAAGCAGTGCATATTAGATTACTGTAAAGATCAGAAATCCACCGAACAGTAGAGTATAGCACACAAGTCAAGGCTGTCCTGGCCTAACCCATCCAAACATAACATAACCTAACGTAACATATCTCAACTTATCGCGCCTAGACAATTATTGCTGACCTACACAGAGCCAACCACAATATACTAGAACACAGTAGATCGCAGAAATCCGCCGCAATGAACTGCAAAGCACATAAGGCAAAGAAATCTTGACCAAACCTAACAAAACGTAGCATAACTAAACGTAGCGTGCCGATACCACAATTGCTGGCACCACCAGAGCCAAGCAGTGCACACTAGGGCACAGAAGAGTGCAGAAATGCGTCGAATAACATTGTACAGAGCAAAAATGATAGATAGCCACTGACAAGCTAACCAATCGTAACTCAACCAAACGTAATCTATCTCAACCTGACATAACGAGACCACCATTACTGAGCTCGCGATAGCCAAGCAGAAACTACTAGAGTACAACAGAGCGCAGAAATCCACCGCATTTCAGTGTAAAGCGCAAAAGTCAAAGGTAACATATCCCAACCAAAACGAACCAAACCTATCAGTTCGTAACCTAACTCTACCTAACGCACAGCGACCACTCTTTCTGCCCTCCCAAGAGCAAAGCAGAGCATATTCGGTCACAGAAGAGCGCAGAAATACACCGAAGAGTAGAGTATAGCACACAAGTCAAGGCTGCACTTGCCTAACCGAACGTATCGTAACTCCACCTAACCGCCCTACACCACTATTGCTGACCACCCCAGAGCCAAGCAGAATTCACTACAGCACAGTAGATCACAAACATCCGCAGCGTTTCAGTATGTAGCACAGAAGTCGAAGGTATCCTTACCTAACCTGACCAAACGTAACCTAACCAAACGAAGACTAATTAAACCTAACAAGACGAGACCATTAGTGCTGGCCTCCACAGTGCTAAGCAGAAGATACCAGAGCACAGTGTAGCGCGTAAATCCACCTAGCAGCAATGTATGGCACAAAAGTCAGAGCTATCCTAACCAAACGTATACCAACCTAGCATAGTCACACGTAATGTGACACAACCTGACGTGCCACGACGACTATTGCTGGCATCGCGGAAGCCAAGCATAGTACAACAGAGCAATATAGAGCGCAGCAATCGACATAATAGCAGCGTATAGCACAAAAGGCAAAGGTAACCTAGGCAAATCCGACCAAACGTAAGGTATCTCAGACTACCGGATTGAGACCACACTTTCAGGCATCCCCATGTTCAAGCAGAATATACTACAGCAAAGTAGATCGCAGAAAGCCAACATATAGAGGTATGTATCGCAAAAGTGAAAGATACACTAACCTAACCTGACATAAGAGTACCTAACTATACGTAGAACAAAAATACCTGACCAGACGAGGCCCTCACTGCCGTCCTCCTCAGAGCCAATCGTATGTATTAGAGCACAGTGGGGCGCAGAAATTTACCGAACAGCCGTGTATAGCTGAAAAGTCAAAGCAATCCTAACCAAACGTAAAGGAACTTATCCTAACCAAATGTATCCTGGCACAACTTATCGTGCTACTACCACTATTACTGGTTACCCCGGATTCGGGCAGAACATAGTAGAGCAATGTAGTGCGCAGAAATCGACCGAGCTGCAGTGTACAACACAAAAGTCAAAGCTATCCCAACCAAACATATCCAGACATAACATACCCACAAGAAGACTGACTCAACCAGATGAGCCACGACAATTATTGCTGGCCTTCCCAGAGTCTAGCAGAGTATGGAAGAGCAACGTAGTGCGTAAAAATCCACCGAACGGCAGTGTATGGCACAAAAGTCAAAGCTCTCCTGCCCTGGCCTACCCTAACGTAATATAACCAAACGTAGCATAACTTAACCTAACGTACGGAGACTACAGTTGCAAGCCTCCCCAGAGCCAGGCAGCATATACTAGAGCAAATATGAGCGCAGAAAGCCAACAAACAGCAGTGTGTAGCACAAAAGTCAAATAAATCCTAACCTATTTTTTCATAAACGGACCTAACCACACGTAGGATAACTAAACCTAACGTGCCGAGACCTCTATTGCTATCCACCCCAGAGCCAAGTAGAACATATTAGAGCACAGTGGAGTGCAGGGGTCCACCGAACAGCAGTTTATACCACAGAAGCCAGTGCCATCATAATCAAACGTAAACAAGCCTATCCTAACCAAGTGTAACCTAACAAAGCATACCGTGCTGCGACCGATATTTCTGGCCTCCCCAGAGATGAGAAGGATATAGTAGAGTACTGCAGAGTGCAGAAATCCACCGAATAACAGTCTATGCCAGGAAAGTCAATGCTATCCAAACCTTTCCCGGACGCATGTGTCGTAACCAAACGTAACCTAACCAAGCCTAACGTGCGGCGACAGCTATTGCTGGCCTCCCCAGAGGGAAACGGGACATATTATAGGAGAGGAGGGTGCCGAAATCCGCAGAATCACAGGGTGTAGCAGAAGAGTCAAAGCTGTCCAAACCGGACCTGAACAAACCTAACCTAAGCAAACGTAATCTAACACATCCAAGTGAGCCGCGCCCACTGCTCATGGCATCTCCGGAGTTCAGCACACTACAGTACAACAATGTAGAGCGTAAGAATCTACTGAATAGCAGTGCACAGCTCAAAAAACTGCTCTAACCTCTCATAACCTGTCCAAACGAAATATTAACGAACGTAACCCAATGTGCCGAGACCACTGTTGCAGGCCTCCCCAGAGCTGAGCAGAGTATAGCAGAGCAATGAAGAGCGCCGAAATCCACCGAGTAGCAGTTTATAGCACAAAATTCTAATTTACACTATCCTAACGTAACCAAGCGCAACATAACCATATGTAACATAGCTCAACCTAACGTACCGAGACAACTTTCGGTGACCTCTCCAGTGCCAAGCAGAATAAGCTGGAGCACAGTAGAGCGCAGAAATCCGCCGCATGGACGTGTAAGGCACAAAAGCCATGTCCATCGTGACATAACCTGTCCTAACCTAACGTAACGAAACGCGACATAACCCAAACTAACGTGCCTAGAACACTGCTGCTGGCGTCCTGAACGTCAAGCAGGACTTATTAGAGGAGAGTAGCGCGCAGAAGTCCATAGACCGGCGGTAAGGAGCGCAAGAGTCGCAGATATCCCAACCAAGCCTGCCCCATATTACCCTAACCAAACGTAGCAATACTCAACATAACGTGCCCAGACTGCTATTGCTGGACTTCCCAGTGCCGAGAAGAAAATATTAGAGCAATGCAGTCCTCAGAAATGCACAGAATAGCAGTGTGCAGCATAAAAGTGGAAGCTACCACTTTCTAACGTAACCAAGCGTAACATAGCCAAACGTAATATAACTCAACCTATCGTGCCGAGGCCACGACTGCTGGCCGTCCAGAGGAAAGGAGAACATTCTACAGCGGAGTAGAGTGCAGAAACACACCGAACAGCGGTGTATAGCACAAAAGTCGAAGCCATCATAGACAAACCTAACAAAGGTTAGCTAAAGCACGCGCAACCTGCTCAACCTATCGTGTCCCGACCACTATTGCTGGCCACCTCAGAGACGAGCAGAATATAATTGAGCAATGTAGAGGGCAGAGATACACCGAATAGCAGTTTATGAAACAATAGTCAAACTTCTCTTATCCTAACATAACCAAACGTAACATAACCGAAAGTGACATTCCTTCACCTAGCCGCACTACACCTCTATTGCTGACATCCCCAGAGTCAAGCGGAAAAGAATGGATCACAGTAGAGCACAAAAATCCGCGGCCATGGAGTGAAAAGCACAAAAGTCAAGGATATCCTAACGGAACCAGACCAAGCGCAATCCAATCAAACGTACCCTAACTCAACATAACGTGCCAAGGCCACTATTGCAGTCTTTCCCATGGTCAAGGAGAACCTATGAGATCGCAGTAGATCGCAGAAATCCAAGGAATATCAGTGTATGTCACAAAGGTCAGCTATCTTCTCCTCACCTAGCCAACCGTAACGTGCCAGAACGTAGCATAGCTCCACCTAACATTCAGCGACCGATATTTCTGGTCTCCCGGTGCCGTGCAGTGTAGAGTAGAGCACAGTAGAGCGCAGAAATCGACCGAATAGCAGTCTCTACCATGAAAGTCAAAGTTATCCAGACCTATCCCAGACGAACTTACGGTAAGCAAACGTGGCCTAACACAAACTAACGCGCCGCGGCATCTAATGCTGGCCGCCCCAGAGCCAAGCTGAACATCTTACAGGGGAAGAGTATGCCGAAATCCAAAGAATCGCAGGGCACAGCAGAAAAGTCAAAGCTACCAAAACCGGGCCCAAACAGACCTAACCAAGCCAAATGTAATCTAACATATCCTAACGCGTCGCAGCCACTATTACCGGCCTCCCCATGGCCCAGCAGAATATAGTACTGCACTGTAGAACGAAGAAATCCACCGAATAGTAGTGTTTAGCGCAAACGGCAACTCTGACCCGTCATAATCCAAACGTAATATTAACAAACGTGGCCTAACTTAAAGTAACCTGCCGCGACCACTCTTGCATGACTCCACAGAGAAAAGCAGAACATACTAGAGCAAGCTAGAGCGCAGAATGTCAACATATAGCAGTGTATAGCACATGAGTCAATGACATACTGACCGAACCAGGCGTAACCAGACATAACCAAACGTAAAATGACTAAACATAACGTGCCGGGACCTCTACTGCTCTCTTCCCCGGGGCCAAGTGAAACATATCTGAGCTCACTGGAGCGCAGATATCTACCGACAGCAGTGGATGGCACAAAAGCCAAAGCCATCGTAACCAAACGTAGATAAACTTATAATAACCAAACGTAACAAAGCACAACGTGTCGTGCCACGACCTCAATTGCTGTCCTCCCCACAGTCGAGCAGAGTATGGTAGAGAAATGAAAAGCAAAAGAAATCCACCGAGTAGCTGTTATTAGCACAAAATTCGTGGTTATCCTATCCTAACTTCACCAAACTCAACGTAACCACACGTAACGTGACTCAACCCAACGTGTCTAGACCACTATTGCTGACCTCTCCAGAGCCAAGTCGAATCAGCTAGAGCACAGTAGAGCGCTGACACCCGCCGCACTGAAGTGTAAAGCACAATGGTCAAGTCTACTCTGACATAACCAGACCAATCCTAACCTAACAAACCGTGAGATAACTGGGACTAACTTGCCTAGACCACTGTTGCTGGCCTACACATCGCCAAGCAGAATATACTACAACAACGTGGAGCGCAGAAATATAACAAATAGCAGTGTATATCACAAAAGACGAAGATACCATTACCTAACCTGGCATAGCCGTACCCAACCAAACGTAAAATGTATAAACCTAAAGAGCCGAGACCTCCATTGCTGTCCTCCGCAAAGACAGACAGAGCGAATTACAGTACAGTGGAGCGCGGAAACTTACCGAACAGCAACGTATAGCACAAAAGCAGCAGCCAACCTAGCCAAACGTAAACTAGCCTATCCTAATGGAACATAACTTAGCACAACATATAGTGCCACGGCCGCTATTGCTGGCCTCTCCAGAGTTGTGCAGAGTATAGTAGGGCAACGAAGAGCGCAGTAGTCCGCCGCATGGCTGTGTATGGCACAAAAGTGAAAGCTATCCGCTCCAAACCTAACCAAACGCAACATACCCAAACGGAACGTAGCTGAAGCTAACGTGCGTCGACCACTGTTGCTGGCATCCGCAGAGCCGAGCGGATCGAACTGGAACCGTGTGGATCTCTGAAATCCACCGAAAAGCAGTGTATATAAAAAAGGTCTAAGCTCTCCCAGCCAAACTTATCATAAGCTAATATAGCCACATGTAGCAAAACTCAACCCGACGTGCCACGGCAACTATTGCTAGCCTCACGGGAGCCAAGCATAGTACGGCATAGCAATGTAGAACGATGGAATCCACAGAAAAGCAGTGAATAGCTTAAAAGTCAAAGCTATCCTGACCAAACTTATCCCAACCTAACCTACCCACACGTAACCTGACACAACCAGAGGTGCTTCGACGACAATTTCTGACCTCGCGAGAGCCAAGCAGAGTGTAGCAGTGCAATGTAGGGCGCAGAAATCCAACGAATAACAATCCACGCCTAGAAAGTCGAAGATATCCAAACCTAACACAAACAAACGTAACAAAACAATACGTAAACTATCTGAGCCTAACCTGACGAGACCACTATTGCTGGCCACCTAAGACAAATGCAGAATTTTGTAGAGCGACGTAGAGCGCAGAGATCCGCCGAATAGCAGTGTATGGCTCAATAGTCAAAGCTACCCTATCCCAACATAACCAAACGTAACGCAAGCAGACGCAAACATATACAACCTAACGTGCCTAGACCACTGTTCCTGGCCTCCCCAGAGACAAGCAGAGAATGTTGGAGCACAGTAGAGCCGAGAAGTCTAACGAACGTCAGTTTATAGCACAAAAGTCAAAGCTATCCTAGCGTAACCTAACCAAACATGAAATAACCGAACGTAAACTGACTCCACCAACACGACCCTCACCACTATTGATGACCTCCCCAGAGGCAAGCAGAATATACTAGAGTGCAGTAGAGCGCAGAAATCCACCGAATGGCTGTGTACATCACGAAAGACAAAGGTAGCCCCTTCTAACCTAACCTACTGTAAAAAGTTAGACGAAACCTAGCTCCACCTAACGTACCGCAACCACAATTGCTGCCCCCCCCCCAGAGCCAAGCAGAGCGTTTTTGGGCAGAGTATAGCAATATAGTATTGAAATTATAGTATAGCATATGGTATAGAAATCCATAGAATTATTGTGTATAGCAGAATAGTCAAAGCTACCCAAACCTAACACAGACCATCATAACCTAGCGTAACGTAGAATAACTCAAAATATCGTGCCGCGACCATTATTTCTGGACTCCTCAGGGACAAGCAGAATATGGTAGAGGAAAGTAGAACGTTGAAAGCCTCCGAATAGCAGTGTACAGCACGAAAGTATATGATGTCCTGATCTAACCTAACACAACCTAACTAAACCAAGCGCAGAACAACCAAAACTAGCGAGGCGAGGACACTACTGCTGGACTCACCAGAGCCAAGCGGAATATATTAGATCACAGTAGAGCACTGAAATCCACCGAACAGCAGTGCATAGTACAATAGCCGAAGACACCTTATCCTAACACAGCCAAGCGTAAATAACCGTACCGAGCATAGCTCAGACTAACGTGCCGAGACCTCAACTGCTGGACTCTCCGTAGCCAAGCAGAATATACTAGCGCAGAGTGGAGTGCAGAAATCCACCAAATATCAGTGTATAGCAAATAGGTCGAAGCCATTCGAACCAAATTTTACCTAATCTGACCTAACAAAACATAACCTACCTCAACCAAACGTGTCATGAAAACTATTGCTGGCCTCCCCAGAACCAGACAGTGGCTTGTGGTGCAACCTACAGAGCAGAAATCCACCGAAATGCCATGCATAACGCAAAAGTCAGCGTTATCCTAACCAAACATAGCTTAACCTAACCAAACGTTGTCCAACTCAACATTACGTGCCGGCACCACTATTGTTGTCTTCTCCAGAGGCAAGCGGAACACATTAGGGCACTGTAGGTCGCAGAAAACATCCAAATAGCAGTGTGGAGCACAAGAGTCAAAGCCATCCTGTAATACCCTCACCAGTCGCAACGCTACCGACGTAATATAACTAAACTAAACCACACGCGGCCGCTATTGCTTGCCTCCACAGAGCCAAGCAGAACATACTATAGCACAGTAGAGCGCAGCAATACGACACATTGCTGTGTATTGCACAAACGGCAAACATAACTTGACCTAACCTGACCGAACATAAACTATCCAAAAGTAGTGTAGCTAAGCATGACGTGAAGAGACATGTATTGCTGGCTTCCCCAGAGCCAAGCAGAGCATATTAGAGAACAATAGAGCGTAGATATCCACCGAATAGTAATGAATAGCACTAAAGTCGTAGTAGCCTATCCCAACCTAGCTGAATGTAACATATCTGAACGTAGCCCAACACAACCTAAAATGACGAAAGCACGATTGCTGGCCTCCACAGAGACAAGCAGAATGTACTAGAGCACAGTGGAGCGCAGAAATCCACCGCATTGCAGTGAATACCACAATGGCCGTAGATACCCTAACCTACCATGTTCTAAGCTAACATAACCGAACGTTGCATAGCTAAACATGATGAGCCGCAACCACTGCTCCTGGCCTCCGTAGATCCAGACAGAATGTATTAGAGCCCTGTAGATCACAGACATCCACCGGAAAGGAGTGTATAGCACGAAAGTCAAAGCCATCCTAACCAAACATAATTTTCTCTAAACGAACCAAACAAATCCTAACTCAAACTAATTTGCCTCGATCTCTATTGCTTGCCTCGCAGAGTCGTGCAGAGTATAGTAAAGCAATATAGCGCGCATAAATCCACGGAATAGCAGTGTATGGCTCAAAAGTCAAAGAAATCCCAACAAAGCCTTCCTAACATAACTTCACCCAACATAACCTAACCTAGCGGGTAGACACCACTAGTGCTGGCTTCTCCATTTCCAAGCAGAAAGTGTTAGAACTCAGTAAAGCGCAGGAATCCGCGGACAGCAGGGTACAGCGCAAAAGTGTAAGCTCTCCTATCCTAACCTCACCTAACGTAACCTAGCCAAACATTGCCTATCTCAGCCTGTCGTGCCACGACTACTATTGCTCGGGGCCCCAGAGTTGAGCAGATTATAGTAAGGCAATGTAGGACGCATAGATCCACCTGATTGCAGTGGCTAGCACAAAAGTCGGAGAAATCCTGACCAAACGTTCCAGACGTAACCTAAGGGAACGTAACCCGACACTAGCTAACGTGCCGAGACAACTTTTACTGGCTACCGCAGAGCTGACGAGGGGATATAGAAACACAGTAGTGCGCAGATAACCGCGGATGGTAGTGTATGGCTCAAAAGACTAAACTATACACTCTCAATGTAACCAAACGTAACATGTCCAAACGTAGCCTAACTGAAACTAACATTACGAGACCACTATTGCTGGCGTCCACAGAGCCAACCAGAATATACTAGAGCACAGCAGAGCGCAGAAATCCAACGAACTGCAGTGTCTAGCACAAAAGTCGAAGCAATCTTCCCGTACCCTAGCCTAACCTAACCTGACCTAACGTAGCTCAACCCAAACTTTCGTGCTACCACCACTATTGCTGGCCTGCCCAGAGTCGAGGTGAGCATAGTAGAGCAATGTGCATCGCAGAAATCCACCAAGTGGCTGCGTACAGCACAAAAGTCAAAGCTACTCTAGCATTACCTAACGAAACACAGCATAACCGAACGTAACGTAACGCAACCTAACGGGCCTAGGCCACTGCTGCTGACGTCCACAGAGCAGGCCAGAATATGACAAAGCACAGTAGGGTGCAGAAATCCGCCTCATAGAAGTTCAAAGCACATAAGTCAAGGATATGCTAGCCCAACCTAACCTAGTCTGGTCCAAACGAACGATGCGTAACCATACGTATCGTGCCAGGACGACTATTGCTCTCTTTACCAGAGCCAAGCTGTATATATCAGATCACAATGGAGCGCCGAAGGCCACAGAACAACAGTGTATAGCACAGAAGACAATGCCAACCTCTCATAACCTAACAAACCGTAGCATGCCCGAACGTAACCTAACTGAGTCTAACGTGCGGCGACCACTATTGCTGGCGCCCCAGAGCCAATCAGAGTATATTAGAGTACAGTAAATCCGCTGAATAACAGTCTGTGCTAAAACAGTCATAGCTGTCCAAACCTAACCCATACAAACATTTTCCTTTCACGTGGGGGAAATCCTCCAAAGTTACCCGGCCCCCTTAGGGGGTGGGGGCAGTGTTATGTGGAAATTTTACCCACTAAAACCACACGATGGCCAGCCCTTCGCATTTCGGTGCGCCCTGGACATCGCGGCGACGCAATTGCCTGGACGCCCCCGCGACGCAACCGCGGTTCCCTCCAAGCGCGACGGGAAATCGCACCCGAAACGATCATGTCCATGCGCGCAAGACGGGTCGATTACAGGCACACACACACACACACAAACACGCATACCACCGAACCGGAACTCACGCATACCCCACGGACGCCGCGCGAACATCACGCGACACGGTGCGCCCGGACCACGGCCTCTCGAACTCACGGGCCCCCATACGCCAGCTCGTGGTCACCCTGACTTATGTTACGACGGGAGAGGGAGACGGACTCCCGGCCGTAGGTACATGGTCGCTCGCGCAGTCGGAGGTCTAACGCGTTAGCACATCCGGTAGTGCGCGCGCCGCCCTCCGTCGCTACGCTTGCAGCCTCCGCCGCCCTACGCGCGAGGAGCACGCCCTACGCTCGCGGCTTCTCTCCCCGGCTTCCTCCTGTAACATAACCGCCTCGCAGACGGAGGCCACCGCACTACACGCACCTAAGCACTCCGTCATCCGCGCCACGACGACGGAGAGTGAAAGGTCCCGACCCACCATGCGACATAGTACCCGGCGCTCGCGAGCCCACGCCGGGCATTCCTCCACCGTGAGCTGCGCCGTGTCCCTACCTTCTCCGCAGTGATGACACCGCGTCTCACGTTCCCGCCCAACACGACACAGGTACTCCCCGAAGCACCCGTGCCCGGTTAGCACCTGTTTCAGGCGGAAAGTGTGCCGGCTGCCGCTGCGCCCCATTCACCCAGAACGGGGAGCACAGCCTCGATCGCCCGTTGCCGCCGGCTGCTCGGCTTCCTCAGCCGAGCTCGCCAGGCTGACATCAAGGTCTGTCGAACCCTTCGCCGCAACGACGCGGCCCCTACTTCAGGAGCACCGCCGCCGCCAGCGAGTAGGAGACCGTAGATACGGGCCTCCCTCAACGCTTGCAGTTCGAACGGCGGGACACCGCCTCGTGGGATATCGTACGGTAACCGCGCATGACCCTGATCGCCCTCCTGCGAGCGACTCGCCGTAGAATTGCCAGACTGCGCGGACTGGCGACCAGGTCGTTCGCCCAGATCGGAGCCCCATAAGTGCCACCCTACGAACGACTCCCGTGTAGAGGCGGCGCACCCTCCCGTCTGGCCCTCCCAGGTTGTGTTGCAGGCGACACAGCGCCCCCGCCACACTTTCCAGGCGTGGTTCCAGCGCGAGGATATGTTCGTCGAACTTCCAGTGGCTATCGAGGACGAGACCGAGGTATATCATCCGATCCCGTACCTCGACCACGACGATCCCCACGCGCATTAGGGACTTGGGCGGCATCCCGTGGTGCCGATGGCAAAACCACATTGCCTCGATCTTCTCGTGGGAGATACAAAGCCCCTGGCGCTGGATGCTATTCGCGACGAGGGCCGGGCCGTTTTCCGCGCGCAGCCTGTCCTCCTGCCACCTCGACCCGACGGCAATCAAGAGCGTGTCGTCGGCGTAACACGTCAGGCTCAGGCCGAGGGGGAGGGGAATGCGCAACACGGCGTTGTACGCGAGGTCCCAGACGATCGACCCGTGTACCGATCCCTGTGGAACCCCGCAGTTCGTCGCCCGCACGACGGTCGAGTATCGTCCGTGATACTCCGGAACCGGTCGAGCCATGTGTCCACTAAGGAAGCATCCGTGCTCGTCCAGGCACCTCTCGCAAGATGAGAGGCCGCGGTTGGGAGAGACTAAGCACCCCACCACGACTACATCGCTCCAGGAGACAGCCAGGAGACCCTCACCGCTGTGAAGCAGCGTTGTTACGGCTGTCCGCAGTTGTACCTTGTCCGCGGATCCGTCCCGATCCCCGAACTACACATCTTGATCGAGGATACGGTACGGCTCTGCGGTAACAGCCAGACCGACACCCAGCTCAACGAGCGACTGCAGGAGCAGGTCCTGCGGCTCCCGCGAGTGGTTCAGGTTGGTCTGGAGCACCATGGACGGCGTGAAAGTTAGGCCGTGTCCATGGCCTTCTCCTGGCCCCCCTTCTTTTGGGCCGGCTGCGGGCCCGGTGCTTCGCCAGTCGGCGGGCCCATCGCGGTGACGGAATACGCGGACGTAGCTTTCGAATTGTCGTTCGTGGACGCCGAGGCGGACGCGGCGCCTGCAGGCGCCCGGCGAGGCGCGCATTTTGTCTTTGGCGAGCAGCACGCCTTGCTACCCAGCCGGCGGTTGGACGGGCGTCCGGGCCCGGCGCAAACCGGGCACTTGTGTGAAGGCGCACTACACCCATTGGCACGGTGGCCCACCGCGCCACACCTAAAGCAGGTGCCGTTGCGGTCCACCGCGCTGGAGCATCCGTTCCCTGCGTGACCGAACGCAAGGCAACGGAAGCACTGGAGGCGCCGTGTCTCCAAGGCTACGACACGGGCCGAAGTCCAGCCGACGCGGATCCGCCCGCAACCGACGTCGTTTGTCGCTGCCGCGAGGGGAAACTGGGTCCATACAGATTCCAGCCCCGAAGCGGAAGACCGGATCATTCCGGTTCTTATTTCCGCCTCGGTGCAAACACCTACCGTGGCCAGCGCAGCGGCCACCTCGCGGGAAGTAACAGAGTCGTCCAGCCCTGTCACCTTCAGCTCCGATTTTTTGGTGGAACCGTAACCCGCACACCGGATCCATCCAAGAATTCACTCATCCGCCCGGCGAGAGCTGTGGCTCGCTGTATGCCTTCGCGTCCACCGATCTACAGCAGGAGACCGCCGGAAGCGGCCCGACGGGTGTGCAAGTCCTCGATCCCGAGGTCGGCGGGATTTATACTTCCGCTTGCAGCGGGGACGGCCTCCGCGCCAGAGAGACTCGACCCCTCGGGTTCCCAAACCGCGACGGCGGCCACTTAATGATGGGGCCCTGCTTATCGCTGCTCTTCTCCATAACGTGTCCCTGCATCGCTCTGGCCTTCGCGGCTGTCGCGGGAAGCGAGCGGGCGGAGCGCGTCCTCGAAGAGCGGCGCCCCGTCCTACCGACGCCTCCCTTCGGCGCAACCATCGGCACACTCGAGGGTAGTTGCGGGGCAGCGGCCGCCTGCCGCTGCGCTCGCTTCTCGCGCCTACCGATGGCGAGAGACCAGCTGGCCTCTGCGTCCTTCCCGGCTACGACCGGGGCCGCGTCCGGCGCCTTCGCCGGGGCGTCAACGGGCCCTCCACGAGAATCGCCCGCGACAGCGTCCACCTGGGCCACCAGTACAGGCCGCGCGTGCAGGCCGTCGGTGGAGCTCTCTTGCTCCGGCGCTCGGGTAGGCGCATCCAGACCCGCCGCCACGGGGAGCGTACGCACGTGCTCCTCGAACTTCGCGTCGATTCGGAAACTGAGTGCTGCGAGGGCAGCCTCCATACCGAACTCGGGCACCGGTGCTGCTGCTCCGGCGCTCGCGGACGCACGCACGTATCGAGCGGGCGCGGGGTCGACGATTACCCACCTCCGCTCCTGAGCTAGCTTCGCGCGCTTGGAGGCTACCACCGCCAACTGGGATGTATCGTTCTCCCGCAAGTCGGCTATAACCGTATGCTGGGAGACATCCTTATCCCGCAGACCGGCGATCTCCGCCATCAGCATGCGGAGCCTCTCCGCCATCGTCTCCAGGGCACTGCCGGCTGTTACTTGGAGAATCATCTCCCAGCCGGCCGAATCCACCACCCTGGCGCACATACGGAAGGCGCAAACGTATAGGCCGTGCAGGTTTTCACTCTTGTCTGCTATCGTTTCTATCCTCGAGCAATTCCCGGATATAACGGCAGACATTTCCACAATAGACAGCGGACGGTGCACTCTGGCGAGCTCCGCCAGTGTGGGGAGGGTCTCCTTCGCTTGGCTTATGCTCCTGGGTTTCGGGGCGCGATCAATACCATCCAAACCTTCGAAAGGGTCATATTCCTCCAACACCGCCCTCCGCGGGCGCTTCGCCGTCTTCGTGGGAGACACCCATGAAGGCGACGTTTCGCCGTCGCCCGTGACTCTGACGGCACCTGCGAAGGAGGGCACTCCCCCTCGATGTCCGCCAGCAGCGCCTTACGCAATGAGCACTACGAGTCACGAACTCCCCCTCGAGGTCCGCCAGCAGCGCCTTACGCAATGCGGCACTACGAGTCACGCGACTCGTAGCGCCAGCAGTAGGGCTGATTGCCCTGTCCTTCGACGAGGAAAGCTCCACTGGAGCCGCGTCGACACCACTAACTATAACCGTACCTTCACACGTCGGTAAATTGTCCTGCTTCCCCGGGATGATTACCACTGTACGGGTTGCGAGTCCCTGCTCCGCCGCTTGCATTGTGGTGTGACCCTCGGCTCAGGTATGCCTCGCTGGGCAGGCGCGCGGATCCGCGGCTGATAATGGGCGCCGTCTCTCGACTACCTGCGACGTATCGACGACCACAACTTCGTTGATGCCACGAATAAAGGAAGAAAAAAGCTTCCAAACATGTACAATTTTTATCGGCCCCACGACACACTCCGCGACGCGAGTCCCCGGCCACGTGCACCCACGCACCACACGCACAGAGTGGCTCTAACCCACGC
>NW_016917820.1:41429-51630 GCF_001483705.2 Eufriesea mexicana
TAAACAAACGTAATCTAACTCAACCTAACGTGCCTAGACCAATATTGCAGACAACCGCAGGGCCATTCAGAGTTTGCCAGAGCACTGTAGAGCGCAGAAATCCGCCGCATTGCAGCGTAAAGTACAAAAGTCAAAGCTATGCTAACCTAACCTCACCTAACCTAACCTAACCAAACGTAGCGTAACTCAACATAACGAGCCGATACCACTATTGCTGTGTTTCGCAGAGCCAAGCAGACCATATTGAGGTGCCTTAGATTGCAGAAAACCGCTGAGTGGCAGTGTATAGCACATAAGTGGATGCACTCCTCTCCTAACCTAACCAACCGCAACATACACGAACGTAAAATATCTCAACATGGCGTGCAGTCACCACTATTGCTGGCCTCCTCAGAGCCAAGCAGAGCATATATTAGCACAGAAGGCAGCAGAAATGAAACGAGTCGAAGTGTACGGCACAAGCGTCAAAACCGTCATAACCAAACCTAACCTACCTTGCCTAACCAATCGTAACCTAACACAACCTACCGTGTCACGACCACTATTGCTGGCCATCTCAGAGACGAGCAGAGTTTAGTATGGCAATGTAAACCGCAGAAATGCATCGAATAGCAGTGCTTAGCGCAAATATCAAAGCTATCCTCTCCTGACGTAACCAATCGTAACATACCCAACCGTAACCTAACTCAACCGTACGTGCCGCGACCGCTGTTTCTGGCCTCACCAGAGCCAGGCAGAACATATCGCACGAGATGGTACCGCCGAAATACGCATAATCGCAGGGTACAGCAGAAAAGTATAAGCTTTCCAAACAGGACGCAAGCAAACGTAACACAGCCAAACGTGACCTAACACAACCTAACGTTACGCGGCCGCAATGGAGTGGCAGCGTGTATCACAGATGTCGGGACATTCCTATCCTAATCTATCCAAACATAATAAAGCCAGTCGTAACATAACTTAACGTAATGTGCGGAGACCACTATTACTGGAATCCGCAGAGCCAAGCACAACACACTTGAGCATAGTAGAGCGCTGGCAGCCACCAAATAGCAGCGAATAGCACAAATCTCATGGATACCCTTACATTACCAGGCATATCTTTGCCCAACCAAATGAAGACTAAATGACCCTAACGAGCCTAGTCCAATATGCTGGCCTCCCCAACGCCAAGCAGAAAATATTGACGGAGAGTGAAGCGCAGAAGACCAAAGAAAGGCAATGTAAAGCAGGAAGGTCAGAGCTATCCTAACCCAACCCAGACAAGCCTAACCTATCCAAACATAACCTAACATAACCTAATTTGCCGAGACCACCATAGCTGGTATCCCTGAGCCAAGCAGTTCACATTACATCACAGTAGTGCGCAGAAATCCACCGAATTGCAGTGTATAGCATAAAAGTCGGATCTATCCTATCCTAACCTAATCAAACGTAACCTAACCTAACTTAACGTGCCGTGGCAACAATTGCGGGCACCCGCAGAGACGTTAAGGTTATGCTACAGGACAGTAGACCGCCGAAATCGACCGCACTGCTGTACATAGCACAAAAGACGAAGGCAACCTGACTAAACATAATCTAACATAACAAAACGTAGCTTTCCGCGATCACTATTATGTTACGTTTGGGTGGTTAGGTTTGGCATGGTTCGGTTAGGATAGCCATGACCTTCGCCTATACACTGTGTTTCTATGGATTTCTGAACTCTGAACACCCATAATCTGTGCTGCTCGACTCTGGAGTGGTTTGCAGCAGTGGTCGCCGCACGATAGGTTAAGTTAGGTTACGTTTGGCTATGTTACGCTTTGCTACGTTAGGACAGTATAGCATTGACTTCTTTGCTACGCGCTGCTATTCGGAGAGTTTCTGCACCCTACTGTGCCATAATATTTCCTACTTGTCTCTAGGGAGGCCAGAAATTGTGGTCTGGTCACGCTAGGTTGTAATCGGTTACGTTTGGTTGGTTAATATTACGCCAAATTCGGATAGGACAGCTTTGACTTTCGTGCTATACACAGTTATTCGGGGATTCCTGTGCTTGCCTATTCTCTACAACATTCTGCTTGGACCTGCCGAGCACAGCAGCAGATGTCTCGGCACGATGGCTTGAGCAATACTACGTATGGTGATGTGAAGTTTTGTTAAGTTAGGATAGCGTTGTATTGACTTTTGTGCTACACAATGCTATTCAGTAGATCTCTGCACTCTACATTGCTCTACTATCCTCTGTTTGATCCTGAGGACGCCAGCAATAGTGTCCGTGGCACTCTTGTTTGAGTAAAGATACGTTTGGTTAGGTTATGGTAGATTAAGTTTCGTTAGGACAGCATTGACTTTCGTGCTATACATAGCTATTCAGTGTATTTCTGCCCTGTACCGTGCTCTAGTAAGTACTACTTGGCTCTGGGGAGGCCAGCGCTAATTGTCTCGGCAAATTAAGTTGAGTTGTGTTACGTTTTGTTCGGATATGGTAGGATAGGTTTGATTAGGGTAGATTCGACTTTTGTGCTATACACTGCAATTCGGTCGACTTCTGCGCTCCACTGCGCTCTCGTATGTTCTGCTTGACTCTGGGGAGGCCAGAAATAGTGGCCTCTGCAAGTTACGTTGAGGTAGGTTACGTTTGAATACGTTACGCTTCGTTATGTTACGTGAGGATAGCTTTGACTTTTGTGCTTTACGCTGCTGTTTGGTGGGCTTCTGCGCTCTACGTTGCTCCACTATACTCCGCGCGACATTTCGGCGGCCAGGAATTGTGGTCGTGTATGGATAGGTTGTGTTACGTTACCTTAGTCCGGCTCGGTTAGGCTATGTTTTGTTAGGACAGCATTGACTTTCGTACTATACGATGTTGTTTGGTGGATAACTGCCCTCTAATGTAATCTACTATATTCTGCTGGGCCCTGCCGGGGTCAACAATAGTGGTCGCGTTAGGTTACGCTGAGTTATTCTACATTTGGTTAGGTTGCGTTAGTTTGGGTTAGGTTTGTATCGCTTTGGCTTTTCTGCTATTCACTGCGATTCTATGGACTGCTGCGCTCTATTCTCCTCTACTGTGCCCTGCTTTTGCTTGGGGAGGCCAGTAATAGCGTTCGCGGCACGATATGTAGAGATACGTTACGTTTGGCTATGTTACAATTGGCTATGTTTGGGCAGGATAGCTCCGATCTTTTGTTATTCACTGCAATGCGGCTGATTTCTACACCCCACTCTGCTCTCGTCTATTCTGCTTGGCTCCGCGGGGGGCAGCAATAGTGATCCCGGCACGTTAGGATGTGTTAAGTTGCGTATGGTTATTTTACATTACGTTAGGTTAGGACAGGGTAGCTTCGTCTTTTGTGCTATACACTGCGGTTATATGGATTTATGCGCTCTACCCTCCTCCAATATGTTCTGCTCGGCTGTGGCGAGGGCAGAAATATTGGTTTCGGCACGTTACATTCAGTTAGGTTTCGTTTTCTTACGACATATTTGGCTTGGTTAGGACAGGAAAGCTTTGTCTTTTGCGCTATGCACTGCTGTTCGAGGGGTTACTGCGCCGTACAGTGCTCTATGATCTGCTTGGTTGTGTCGACACCAGCTGCGGTGGTCTCGGCAAGCTAGGTACAGTCAGGTTACGTGTGGTTCGGTTCGGTTAGGTTAGGTTAGGTTAGGCTGCGTTTGGTTTGGATGGCTTGGACTTTCGCCCCGCACACTGCTTTTCGGTGGTTTTCCGTTATCTAAAGTGCTCTACTATATTCTGCTTGGCACCGGGGATGCCATCTGCAGTGGTTGCGCCATGATGTGTTGAGTTATGCTAGGTTTGGTTGAGTTAGGTTTGGTCAGGTTCGGTTGGGATATCTTCGACTTTTGCGCTATACACTGATATTCGGTGGATTTCCGCGCTCAGCATTGCTCTCCCATACTCTGCGCGACTCAGGGGAGCCGTGCATTACTGGTCCTGGCACGTTACGTTGAGTTACAATACGTTTGGCTACGTTCGGTTAGGCTAAGTTTGGATAGGATAGCCCTGTCCCTCGTGCTTGGCTCTGGAAGGCCAGCAATAGTTGTCGCGTCACCATAGGTTGTGTTAGGCTACGTTTGGTTACGTTACGTTTGGTTAGGCTGGGAGAGGGTATCTCCGACTTTTGAGCTATACACTCCTATTCGGTGGATTCCTGTGCTCCCTCCTGCTCTAATGTTTTCGTCCTGGCCTTGGGAGTGCAGCAATGGTATCCTCGGCACGTTTTGTTGAGTTATATTAAGTTTGGTTAGGCTAGGTTTCGTTTAGTTCAGAGATCATAGCATTGACTTTCGTGCTATACACGGTTGTTCTGCTTGGCGCTGCTGAGGCCAGCAATTGTGGTCGCGGTACGCAAAGTTGCACTATGCTGCGTTCGGATATGTTACTTTTGGCAAGTTAAGGGCAGGGTATCTTTGACGTTTGTGCTATAAACTGCGATATTATGGATTTCTGCGATCTGCTCTCCTTTAATATGTTCTGCTTGCATCTGGGGGCGGCAGCAGTTGGGGTCTCATCACGTAAGGGTGATTTATGTTACGTTTGGTTGGGTTAGGATCGTGTAGCATTGAATTTTGTGCAATGCTCTGCTATTCGGTCGCTTTCTGCATCCTAGTGTGCTATAGTGTTTTCAGCTTGGCACTGGAGAAGCCAGCAATAGTGGTCTAGGCACGTTAGGATGAATACGTTTGCGCTTGGTTAACTTACGTTTGGTTAGGTTAGGAGGTCGTATCTCCGACTTTTTTACCATACACAGCTATCCTGTGGCTTTCTGTAATCAATATTTCACCAATATACCCTGCTTGGCTGTGGGGAGGTCAGCGATATTGTCCTCGACGCGATAGTTTGAGTTCGTTTACTCTCGGCTAAGTAAAGCATGGTTATGTTACTATAGGGTAGCTTGGACTTTTGTGCTATACACTGCTGATACGTGGACTTCTGAGCTATAATCTCCTCTATTATGTTCTGCATGGTGCTGTCCGTGGCAGCAATAGGGGTCTCGGCACGTTAGGTTGAGTTGTGCTACATTCGGCCATGTGACGTTTGCGAAGTCAGGATAGGATAATTTATACTTTTGTGCTATACACGCCTATCCGCGGATGTCTGCGCTCTACTGTGTTCTAATATTTTCTGTTTGGGACTATGGAGGCCAGCAATAGTAGTCTCTGCACTTTAGGTTGAGTTAGTTTACGTTCCGTTCGGTTGGGTTATGTCAAGCTCGGGCAAGTTATCTTTGACTTTCGTGATATACACTACTACTCGGTGGACTTCTGTACTCGACTGTGCCCTACTATATTCTGCAAGGTCCTGGCGAGGACAGTAATAGTCGCGGCAGGTTATGTTGTGTTAGTCTGCGCTTCATTACGTTATGTTAACCTATGATTGGATATGGTGGCCTCGACTTCCGTGGTATACACTAGTACATGGCGAGTCCTGTGATCTACTGTGATATACTGTATTCTGCTTGGCTCAGTGGAGTACGGCTGCAGTGGCCGCGGCACGCTATGCTGAGTTTCCCCACGTTTGGATATTTTACGTTAGATCAGGTTATGCCAGGATGTCCACGGCTTTTGTGCTATTAACTGCATTGATATGTATTTCTGCGCTATACTCGTCTCTGGCACATTCTTCTTGTCGCTGTGCAGGCGAGCAATGGCGGCCTCGTCTAGATAGCCTTAGTTATGCTACGCTTTGGCATGTCACGTTTGACTAGGTTAGGATACGATGCAATGACTTTTGTTGTTTGCACTGCTATACGGTGGATATCTGTGATCTACTGTGCTCTACTACAACGTGCTTTGCTCCGGGGAGGCCAGGAGCAGTTGTAGCGTCACGTCATGTTGGGTTATGCTGCGTTTAGTTAGGTTAGATTAGGTAATGTTCGGTTGGCATATCTTCGACTTTTGTACTATACACTGCTATTCGGTGGATTTCTGCGCTCGACATTGCTCTTCTGTACTCCGCTCGACTCTGGAGAGGCGAGCAGTAGACGTCGTGGCACGGTAGGTTAAGTTAGGTTATGTTCAGTTAGGGCAGGATAGGTTAGGTTTGGTTAGGATGACTCTGACTTTCGTGCTGCACACTGCTTTTCGATGGATTTCTGTGGTCTACAGTTCTCTACCATATTCTACTTGGCTCTGTGGATGCCAGCAGCAGTGACCGCTGCAAGATATGTTGAGATATGCAACGTTCGGTTAGGTTAGGTTAGATCATGTTATGCAGGGCTATCTTCTGCTCTTGAGCTACTCACTGCAATGTGGTGGATTGCTGCGCTATACTGCGCTCTGGTAAATTCTGCTTGTCTCCGTGGAGGCCCGCAATATCGGTCCCCTTTTGTTAGGTTGGGTTAGGCTCCGTTTGCGTGTGTTACGTTTCGCTAGGTTAGGATATGCTACTTTCACTCTTGTGCTGTACACTGCAATTCGATGAATGTCTGCGCTCTAATATGCTCTAATGTGCTCTGCTTGGCCCTGGGGATGCCAACTATAGTGGTCGCCGCACGCAATGCAGAGTTAGAGTATGTTTGGTTACGTTTGTTTGCTTGGATTAGGCATGGGTAGCTTAGACTTTTCCGATATGCACTTCGATTTTATGGATCTATGCGTTCTACAATCCAGTAATATGTTCTGCTTGACCCTGGGGATGCAAGCAACCTTGCTCGCGGCACGTTAAGATGAGTTGTGTTACGTCTGGCTTCATTACGATTGGCTTTGTTAGGAGGAGATAGCTACGACTTTTGCGCTGTACACTGCTATTTCTGCTCTCTACATTGCTTTAGCATTTTCAGCTTTGCACTGCGAAGGCCAGAAATAATGTTCTCGGCACGTTGTGTTGAGGTAGGTTACGTTCGGCTAGGTTAGGCTAGGATAGGTATGGTAACGGTAGCTCCTACTTTTGCGCTATGCACTGCAATTGGGTGGATTTCTGCGCTCTACGGTGCTCTAGTCTGATCTAGTTGTCTCTGGGGTGCGCAGAAATGGTGGTCTCTGCACGTTCGGTTGATTTATATTGCGATTGGTTATGTTTCGTTTGGTTGAGACAGGATAGGGTAACTTTGGCTTTTATGCTATACAAAGATTTTCGGTGGATTTCTGCGCCCTAAAGTGCTCTAATATGTTCTGCTTCGCTCCGTGGAGGCCAGCAATGGTGGTCGCGTCTCTTTACGTTTAGCTAGGCTACGTTCGATTTGGTTAGGTTAGGACATTTTGGGTTGGGATATCTTCCACTTTCTTGTGCTGTACAAGACAATGCGGTGTGTTGCTACGCTCTACTGTTCTGTAGTGTATTCTGCCTGACTCTGGGAAGGCAAGTAATTGTGGTCTCGGCACGTTTGTTAGAGATAAGCTACTTTCGGTTATGTTACGTAAGGTTATGTGAGGATACGGCAACTTCGTCTTCTGCGCTGTACTCTGCGATTCTATGGATTTCAGCGCTCTAGTCTTCTGTAATGTGACCTGCTGGGCGACGGGGAGGCCAGCAATAATGGGCTAGGGACATTAGGATCTCTTAGGTTGTGTTCAGTTATGTTACGTTTGGCTAGAACAGGATATTATAGCATAGACGTTTGTGCTACACCCTTCTGTTCGGTGGATTCCTGCGACCTACATTGCTCTACTATACTGTGCTCAAATCTCGGGTGGCCAGCAATAGTAGTCTCGGCACATTAGTTTTAGACATATAAAGTTTGGCTATGTTACGTTTGGCAACGTTAGGATAGGATAGCTTTGACTTCTGAGCTGTACACCTCTATTCGGTGCATTTCTGCGCTCTGCTATGCACTAGTATGTTCTGCTTTGCACTGGGGAGGCCGCCAGTATTGACCTCAGCTAGTTAGTATGAGTTAGATTGCGTTTGGTTATGTTGCGTTTGGTTAGGTTTGGACAGGATGGCTATAACTTTTGTGCTATACGCTGCAGTACGGTGTGTTACTCCGCTCCACAGTGCTCTAGTATATTCTGCTTGGCTCTGTGGAGGCTAGCAACAGAGGTCTCTGGACGTTAGGTTGGGATATATTACGCATGGTTAAATTAAGTTCGGTCAGGTAAGGAGGGCAATGCTTTGACTATTGTGCTATACGCCGCCATTCGGTGGATTCCTGCGCTCTTCATTGCTCCAGTATGCTCTGCTGGTTGAGTTAGGCTACGATAGTCTACGTTACGCTTCTTTGTGTTAGGTTTGGACATATTTGACTTTCGTGTCATGCACTGATATTCGGTGGGCTTCTACGCTCTACTGTGCTCTACTATACTCTGCTTGGCCACGGAGAGATGAGTAACTGCCGTCTCGGCTCGCTAGATTTAGTTAGGCTACGCTCCTATAGGTTAGATTGGGACAGGCTAGGTTAGGATATATTTCACTTTTGTGCTACACCCTGCAGTGCGGTCGATTACTGCGATCTACTGCGCTTTACCATATTCTGCTTGGCTCTTCGGATGCAAGCAATAGCGGCCCGGCACGCTGGTTTGAGTTATGCTATGTTTGGTTATGTTCCGTTGGTTTGGGTTGGGCTTGGGTATCTTTGACTTTTCTGATGTACACTGCGATACTTTGGACTTCTGCACACTACTTTCCATTTGTACGTTCTGCTTGGCTCTGCGTTTGCCGCCAACTGTGGTCGCAGCACGTTAGGTTGAGTTAGGTTGCGTTTGGCTTATCTTAGTTGGGATAAGTTTGGTTGGGGAAGCTATGACTTTTTCGCTGTACATTGCTTTTTTGTGGATTTCTGCGCTCCGCGTGTTCTACTATATTCTGCTTGGCTATGTGGAGGCCAGCAGCTGTTGGCGCGCACGTTTTGTTGGGTTATGTTACGTTTGTTTAATTTACGTTTGGTTAGGTTAAGGTAGGATATTTTAGTCTTTTGTGCGATAGAGTGATATTCGGTCAATTTCTACGCTCCACACTCATCTTATATGTTCGGCTTGGCTGTGGGGAGACCATCAATAGTGGTCTCGTCACGTTAGGTTGAGACATGTTACTTTCGGATGTGTACGTTTCGCTACGTTAGTGTAGGGTAACTTCCACTTTTGCGCTATACACTGCTCTTCGGGGATTTGTGCGCTCTACTGTGCTCTGCCAAATTCTGCGTGGCTCATTGGAGGCAAGCAACAGTGGTCGCTGCACGTTTGCTTGGGTCATGTTACGATCCGTTATTCTATGTTTGGTTATGTTAGGACAGGGTAGCTTTGACTTTTGTGCTATATACTGCAATGCGGTGGACCCCTACGTTCTACAGTGGTCTAGTATAATCTGCTTCACTCTCTGGAGGCAAGCAATAGTGATCTCGGCACCATAGGTTGAGTTAGGTGTACCTTCGCTTACGTTACGTTTGTTTAGATCAGGAGAGAGTAGCTTTGTCTATTGTGCTATGGACGGCGATTTTATGTATAACTGCGCTCTACTCTCCTCTAGTATGATCTGCCTTGCTCATGGACGTCAGCAATAATTGTCCTCGCATGTTAGGTTAAGTTATGCTACGCTCGGTTACGTTCCGCTTGGCTAGGTTAGGAGAATGATAACTTTGACTCTTGCGCTGTACGCTGCTACTCTGTAGAATTCTGCGCTCTTCTGTGCCCTGATACGTTCTGCTTGCCTCTGGAGATGCCAGAAATGGTCGTCTCGGAAGGTTAGGCTGAGTTATGTTAGGTTTCATTATGTTACGTTTGGTTACGCTAGGATAGCATAGCCTTGATTTTTGCGCTACACACAGCTATTCGCTGGATTTCCGCCATCTACTGTGCCCTACAGGGCTCTGGTTTTCTCTGTGGAGGTCAGAAACAGTGGCCACGGCACGATACATTGGGTTAGATAACGTTTGCTTAGGTTAGGTTAGAAAAGGGTGGGTAAGGATCGCTAACATTTTTGTGCTGTACTCCACAATTCGGTGGATTTGTGCACTCTACTGTGCTCATGCATACTCTGCTTGTCTCCGTGGAGGCCAGCAACTGTGGCCTCGCTTCGTCATGCTGAGTTAGGTTACATTTGGTCATGTTACGTTCGGATTTCTTAGGAGAGGATAGCATTGACTTTTGTGCTATATACTGACATTCGACGGATTCTTGCGCACTGCCTTACACTACTATACTCTGTTCGGCACTCGGAGACCAGCAATAGTGTTCGCGGCACGATGGGTTCTTCTTGGTTATGCTTGGTTGGGCCAGGTGTGGTTTGGTTTGGCTAAGGTAGCTTCGGCTTTCGTGC
>NW_016917821.1:0-251 GCF_001483705.2 Eufriesea mexicana
AATAGATAAATAAATTAATAGACAGAATTGAAATAAAAGTGAAAAGTACATAAATAAATTACTAGTTCTTTATATCTTCCACGCTATATATACTATTACTATATATACTATTCTATATACTATACCCGGAAAATTATCAAGAAAAATCACAGAAAATAAATAAACAAATCGGTATACAGAATTGAAATAAAAATAATATATAGATAAACAAATTAATGGACAGAATTAATCAATAAAAGTGAAAAATATAT
>NW_016917822.1:0-629 GCF_001483705.2 Eufriesea mexicana
TAGATTTTCGATATACCTATTGTCTGGCAAGTAGATGGCTGTACTTGCCATTGGGTGGAAGGCTTTGGGCGACCTATTCCCCAAGCTATAACAGAATATAGATTTTGAATAGATATATTATCTGGCAAGTAGACGGCTGTACTTGCCATTGAATTGAAGGCGTTAGGTGTTGTATTCACCATGCTATAACGGATTATATATTTTGAATATAATCAGGCTAGTAGATGGCGGTACTTGCCATTGGATTGAAGGCGTTAGGCGATCTATGCGCCTAGCTATAACAGATTATAGATTTTGAATAGACCTATTCTCTGGCATGTAGATGGCTGGACTTGCCGTTGGGTTGAAGGCGTTAGGCGATCTATTCACCAAGCTATAACAGGTTATAGATTTTCAATAGACCTATTCTCTGGCAAGTAAATGGCTGTAATTGCCATTGGTTGAAGGCGTTATGCGAACTATTCAGCAAGCTGTAGCTAACTATAGGTTTTGAATAGGCCTATCCTCTGGCAAGTAGATGGCTGTACCTGCCATTGGATTAAAGGCGTTAGGCAATCTATTCACCCAGCTATAACAGGTTATAGATTTTGAATAGGCCTATTCTCTGGAAAGTAGATGGCTGTACCTGC
>NW_016917823.1:0-1430 GCF_001483705.2 Eufriesea mexicana
CTGCTGCTGGAGGTCGGCGGACCCGAGGGCGCACAGCGAGCCGCCGCTCTCGCCGGGCGAATGTGCAAAGCCTTGGTGGGATCCGGCATGTGGGTTACGGTTCCCACCAAAAAAGCGGAGCTGAGGGTGACAGTGCTCGACGACTCTGTCACCGCTCGCGAGGTGAACGCTGCCCTGGCTAGGGTCGGTGATTGCACCGAGGCGGAATTAAGAACCGGAGTGGTCCGGTCTTCCACTTCGGGGCTGGGCTCTGTATGAGGTTAATGTCCACTCGCGGGAGCGAGAAAGGCCATCGATTGCGGGCTTATCCGCGTCGTCTGGACTTCGGCCCGTGTCGTAGCCTTGGAGGCACGGCGCCTCCAGTGCTTCCGTTGCCTTGCGTTCGGCAACACCAGGAACGGATGCTATAGCGCCGTGGACCGTAGCGACACCTGTTTCAAGTGTGGCGCGGCTGGCCACCGTGCCGGCGGTTGTAGTGCGCCTGCACTCATGTGTCCGGCTTGCGCCGGGCTCGGCCGCCCCTCAAACCACCGGCTGGGCAGCAAGGCGTACTGCCCGCCAAAGGCAAACTTGCGCGGCTCGCCAGGCGCCTGCAGGCGCCTTGTCCGCCTCGGCGCCTGCGATCGCCAATTCGAAAGCTGCGTCCGCGAATTCCGTCTCCGCGAAAGCTACCGCGAAGGGCCCGCAGCCGGCCCAAAGGAAGGAGGGCCAGGTGGAGGCCATGGACACGGCCTAACATTCACGTCGTCCATGGTGCTGCAGGCCAACCTGAACCACTAGCGGGCGTCGCAGGACCTGCTCCTGCAGACGCTCGTTGATCTTGGTGTCGGGCTGGCTGATACCGCAGAGCCGTACCGTATCCTCGATCAAGACGCGTGGATCGGGAATCGGGACGGCTCCGTGGCGATCATCGCAAGGGGACTTCGGCGGACACACGCACCAACGCTGCTTCACAGCGGTGAGGGATTCGTGGCGGTTTCCTGGAACGACGTAGTCGTGTTGGGGTGCTACGTCTCCCCCAGCCGCGGCCTCTCGTCGTCCGGGTGGTTCCTGGACGAGCTTGGAGGTTTCCTCAGTTGACACATGGCTCATCCGGTTATGGTCCTGGGGGACTTCAACTCCCACTCCGTGGCGTGGGGTTCCCCGCGAACAGACGATCGGGGACGGGCCCTCCAGGATTGGGCCGCATGGTTGGATCTCCGGTTGCTCAATCGGGGTTCCGTAAGCACGTGCGTTCGTTGAAACGGCACGTCCATCCTGGACATGTCGTTCGCATCGCCGGCAGCTGTGCGGCGGGTCACTGGCTGAATGGTGGCGGTGGAGGTGGAATCGCTCAGCGACCACCTCCACATCACCATGATGCTTGCCGTCACTCCTCGCAACGGTCTGGAACCACCCAGCGGGAAGCACACCACCGCGCCGCGATGGGC
>NW_016917823.1:9310-16567 GCF_001483705.2 Eufriesea mexicana
GTTAAGTTAGGATTGCTTTGACTTTTGTGCTACACACTGCTATTCTATGGACTTCTGCGCCCCTGTGTGCGCTATTCCATTCTGCTTGTGTCTGAGGACGCCGGTGTAGTGGTCTCGGCACGTTAGATTGAGTTATATTTCGCTTGTTTAGGATAGGTTTGGTAATTTTGGTTGGGATAGCGCCGACTTTTGAGCTATACACGGCTGTTCGGTCGATCTCAGCGCCCTACAATGGCCTGCTATGCTCTGCTCGACTCAATGGAGGCCAGTAACGATAGCCTCGGCAGGATAGGCTGCTTTAGGCATCGTTTGGCTGCGGTATGCTTGGTTTGGTCACGTTTGGATGGATTTGACTTTCGTGGTGTACGCTGATATCCTAGACTAGGATAATCTACAGCTAGGACTGGAGGTGGTGGCTTTGGCTACTGTGCTATACACTACTATTCGGTGGGTTCCTTCGCACTGCTGCGCTCTTATGTGCACAGGTTCTCACTGGGAAAGCCAGCTATAGTGACATTTGCACGCTGTGATGGGACAGGTTACGTCCGGTTAGGATAGTTTGGGCGATGATTTGCCAGGATAGCTTTCACTTTCGTGCTATGAACTGCTATTCATGGGTTTCTGCGCTCTACTGTACTCGAACATGCTCTGATTGGGCCTGTGTCGGACAGAAGAAGAGGTTTCGGCTCGTTAGGTTGAGATATGATACGTTTGGTTGGGCTATCTTTGCTTGTGTTAGGTTTGAATAGCTTTGACTCTTGTGCTATACACTGCTATCCTATGTTCTTCTGCGTTCTTCTGTGCGCTGTCACACCCTGGTTGTCTCTGTGGAAGCCAGCTATGATTTGTTAGGTTATGAAATTGTGGCTTTATTTTTTGTGCTCTACACTGTTATTTGGTGTCTTTCTGCGATGCACTCTGGTATAATATGTTCTGCTTTGCTATGGGAGCAGAGTAATGCTGGTCGAGGCACGTTAGATTGGGTTAGGCTACGATAGGTCATGACACGTTTGCTTACGTCAGGCTAGGGTAGCTTTAAATTTTGTGGTATGCACTGCTATTCGGTTAACTTCTCTGCTCTTCGTTGCTATCGTATACTCTGCTCGTCTCTGGGGAGGCCAGCAAAAGTGGTCGTGGCACGATAGGTTTTGATGTGCCGGGTTTGGTAGTGTTACGACTTGATATGTTAGGATAGAATAGCTTTGACTCTTATGCTGCACACCGCTATTCGGCGGACTTGTGCACTCTACTGTGATGCAGTATATTCTGCTTGTCCCTGGGAATGCCAGCAATACAGTTCTCGGCAAGTAAGGTTATGTCAGGGTGCGTTTGGTTACGCTACGTTTGGTCAGGTTTGGATAGGGTAGCTATGACTTTTGTGCTATGCACTGCTCTACTGACGTTTTCTGCGCTCTACTGTGCTCTAATATGCTCTGCTTTGCTCTGAGGATGGCAGCAATAGCGGTCCCGGCACGTTAGGTTGGGTTAGGTTACGTTCGTTCATGTTACGGTTGGTTAGGTTAAGAGAGGATACTTTTGACTTTAGTGCTATAGACTGCCATTAGGTGGATTTCAGCTCCCTATAGTGCTTTAATAGTTTCAGGTTGACTCTGGCAATGCCAGCAATAGTGGTCTCGGCACGTTACGATTGGTCAGGCTACGTTCGGTTAGGTTGGGTCAGGATAAGCTTGATCGGGATTGCTTGAACTTTTGTGCTGTACACTGCTGTTCTGTGAAGCTCTGCGTTCCACTGCGCTCTTGTATGTCCTGCCTGGCTCCGAGGCGGCTAGAAATAGTGGTCGCAGCACTTCAGGGTTGGTTAGGATACGGTCGGTTATGTTTCGATTCCATAGGTAAGGAGAGGATGGCAATGCCTTTAGTGCTACAGTCCGCTATTAGGTGGACTCCTGCGCCGTACAGTGCTCCAATATTTTCAGCTTGGCTCTGTCAATGCCAGCAATGGTGGTCTCGGCACGTTGTGATGAGTCAGGCTACAATCGGTTAGGTTGGGTTATGCTACACTTGGTAAGGATGGCAAAACTTTTGCGCTGTGCACTGCTATTGGGTGGGTTTCCGTGCTCCTCTGTGCCCTAGAATGTCCTGCTTGGCTCTGTGGAGGGCAACAATAGCTGTGTCGGCACGTTAAGTTAAGTCGGGCTGCGTTTGGTAACGGTAGCTTTAACTTCTGTGCTATACACAGATATTCGGTGGATATCTCCGCCCTAGGAGCAACAATAGCTGTGTCGGCACGTTAAGTTAAGTCGGGCTACGTTTGGTAACGGTAGCTTTAACTTCTGTGCTATACACAGATATTCGGTTGATATCTCCGCCCTACTGTGCTCTGGTAAGTCCAGCTTGTCTTCGGGCAGAGCAATAATGGTGGTCTCGGCACGTTAGGTTGGGTTATGTTACGTTCGGTTAAGTTACGGTTCGTTACGATATGGGGGGTCTGCTCTGTCTTCAGTGCCGTATTCTGCTATTAGGTTCTATTTTTGCGCCCTGCAGGGCTCTAATATTTTCAGCTTGGCTCTGGAAGAGGCCAGCAGGAGTGGTCTCAGCACGTTACAATTTGTCGGGTTACGTCCGGTTAGGTTAGGTCAAGCTAAGTTTGGTCACAGATAACTTTAACTTTTGTGCTGTACACTGCTATTCGTTGGACTTCTGCACTCTACTGTGCTCTAATATGTCCTGCTTGGCTCTGGCGAGGGCAACAGTAGCGGTGTCGACACGTTAGGTTGAGCCAGACTGTGTTTGGTTATGTCATATTCCTTTGTGTTAGGCGTGTGCTGCTTCGATTTTTCCGATATACACAGCGACTACATGGATTTCTGCGTCCTACTCTCCTCGAACGTGTTCCACTTGAGACTGCGGAGGCCAGTAATTGTTGTCGCGTCACGCTAGTTTGAGTTTGGTTACGTTTGGTTACGTTACGTTTGGTTACGTTACGTTTGGATAGGTTAGGAGAGGATGGTTTTGACTTCAGTGCTATGGTCTGCTATTAGGTGGATTCCTGCTTCCTACTGTGCTTTAATATTATCATCTTGGCCCTGTGAAGGACAGCTATAGAGACATCGGCTAGTTATGTTGGGTCAAGTTACGCTCGGTTAGGTTGGGTTAGGCAACGTTTGGTCAGGATAGCTTTATCTTTTGCGCTGTACGCTGCTTTCGCCGGATTACTGCGCTCCACTATACTTTAGTTTGTCCTGCTTGGATCTGGGGAGGGTAGAAATAGCCGTCTCGGCACGTTAGGTTGAGTTACGCTATGTTTGGTTATGTTCAGGTGGTTTGGGTTAGGCTTGGGTAGCATTGACATTTCCGATATACACTGCGATTACATGGTTTCCCGCGTTCTACTCTCCACTAACGTGTTGCGCTTTACTCTTTGGAGGCCAGAAATAATGGTCACGGCACGTTAGGTTGAGTTAGGTCACGTTTGGTTATGTTACGGATGGTTATATTCGGAGAGGATAGTTCTGACTTTTGTGCTATATTCTGCTGTTAACTATGTATCTGCTCCCTACAGTGCTTTAATGTTCTTGGCCTGGCTCTGGGAGGGCCAGCAATAGAGGTCTCGGCACGTTACGTTTAATTATTCTACGTTTGGCAATGTTAGGCTGTGTCTGGTTTGATAAGATGTCTTTGAGTTTTGCTCTATACACTGCTTTTGCTTGAACTTCTGCTCTAGAGCGTGATCTAATATTCTCTGCCGGACTCTCGGGTGGCTAGCAGTAGCTGTCGTGTCACGTTAGGTTTTGTTATGTTACGTTTGTTTGGGTTAAGTTAGGCTAAGTTTGGCTAGCATAGTTTCGACTTTCGCGCTATACATGTTATTCGGTATATTCCTGCACTATACTGTGCTCTACTCTAATCTGCGTTCCCTGTGGAAGCCAGCAATAATGGTCGTTGCACGTTATGTTGGGTTTGGCAATATTGGCTTAGAATACGTTAGTTTGGGTTAGGTTTGGGTATCTTTGCCTTTTCTGCTGTACGCTACTGTTGTACGAAATTCTGCGCTCCACTCCGCTCTAATAGATTCTGCATTGCCCTGGGGAAGCCAGCAATAGTGGTCGCGGCACGTTACGTTCCGTTATTTCACGGTCGGTTGTGTTCGCTTAGGTCTGGTTTGGTAGAGATAGCTTTGACTTTTGTGCTGCAAACTGCTATTCGTGGAATTTATGCGGCCTACTGCGATCTAATATTCCGTGCTTGGCTATGGGGGTGGCCAGCAGTAGTGGTCTCGGTACGTTGGGCAGAGCTATGTTGCGTTTGGTTATGTTACGTTTGGTACGGTTGGGATAGATTAGCATTGACTTTTGTGCTATACTCAGGTGTACAGTGGATTTCTGAGCTCTATTGTACTCTAATATGGTCAGCCTGGTTCTGGGTAGGCCGGCAACTGTGGTCCCGGCACGGAAGGTTTAGTTAGTTTACGCTTGATTATGCTGTGTTGTGCTAAGTTTGGTTAGGGTGGCCTTGACCTTTGTGCACTACACAGTTTTTCGGTACACTTATGGGCTCTGCATTGCTGTACTTGCATCTGCTAGTTTCTGGGGACTCCAGAAATGGTGGCCGTGACACGTTTAGTTTAGCTAGGTTACTTTCGGCTTGGTTAGGTTTGGCTATGATTGGTTAGGATGGCTTTGACTTTTGTGCTATACAATACTATTTGGCGGATTTCTGCGCACTCTTGTGCTCTTGTTTGTTCCGCTTGGCTATGGAGATAACAGCGGTACTGGTCTCGGCGCGAAAGTCTGTGTTATGTTTCGTTTGGTTAGGTTACGTTTGGTGGGGTAAGGATAGGATAACTTTGACTCTTGTGCTATGCACTGCTCTTCAGCGGATTTCTTCGCTCCTCGTTCCTCTACTATACCTTGCCCCACTCTGTGGAGACCACTAATAGTGGTCTCGTTACGTTATGTTGAGTGAGGTTACGTATGGCTGCATTTTGTTAGTTTGGGTGGGTTGAGATAGATTTGACTTCCGTGGTGTACACTTCTATTCGGCGGATTTCTGCGCTCTACTGTGCGTTATTATGATCTGCTTTGCTCTGGGGAAGCCACTAGTAGTGGTCTCGGTAAGATAGGTTGTGATGGGATACGTCTGCCTGGGCTATGTTAGCTCTGATTATGCTTAGGTAGCTTCGATTTCTGTGCTATACTCAAAGATTCTATGGATTTCTGATTTCTTCTATCACCTATTGCGCTCTGCTTCGCTCTGCGGAGGCCAGCAGGACTGGTGGCGGCACGTTAGTTTGAAATATATTACGTTTGGTTAGGTTAAGTTAGGTTGGGTTATGTCAGGATTGCTTTGATTTTTGTGCAGAACACTGATATTCTATGGACTTCTGTGCTCTACTGCACTCTATCACATTCTGCTAGTCTCTTGGGAAGCTAGCGATAGTGGTGGCGTTACGCTAGGTTTAGTTATTCTACGTTAGGTTAGATTAGGTTAGGTCTGGTTATGTTAGCGTGTCTTTGACTTTTGTGCTATGCAATGCTATTTGGCGGCCTCCTGCGTTCTACTGTGCTCTACTATACCCTGCACGAATCTGCCGAGGCCAGCAATAGTGGACGTGCCACGACAAGTTGTGTTACGTTACGATAGGTTATGTTATGTTTGTGCGGGTTAGGTATGGATCGCTCTGACTTTGTCAGCAAAAACTGCTATTCGGTGGATTTCTTCACCCTACTTAACTCTACTGTGCCCCGCTCGACACTGTCGAGCCCAGCAACAGTGTTCGCTGCACGTTAGTTTGAGTAAGGTTGCGCTTGCGTAAGTTAAGATTGGTTAGGTTAGCAGATGGTAGCTTTGTCCCATGTGCTATACACTGCCATTCATCGGGTTTCTGCTCCCAACTGTGCTCTGGAGCATCCTGATTGGCTCTGCGGCGGACAGCAATAGTAGTGTAGGGCTGTTAGGTGAACTTATATTGCGTTTGGGAAGGTTACGTTCGGTTAGGTTGGGACAGGGTAGGTAAGTCCTTAGTGCTTTACTTTGCTATTCGGTGGATTTCAGCGCTCTACTGCACTCTAATATGCGCTTCTTGGAACTGCGGATTCCAGCTGTAGTGGTCACGGCACGTTAGGTTGAGTTAGGTTACATTTGGTTATGCCATGCTTGTTTTGGTGAGCTCCGGATAGCTCTGGCTTTCTTGGGAAAGACCGTTATTCGGTGGCTTTCTGCGCTCTACATTGCTCGACTATACTCTGCTCGACTCAGGGGAGGCCAGAAATAGCGGCCATGCCACGGAAGGTTGAGTTAGGTTACGTTCGGTCAGGTTTGGTTAGGCTAGGTTTGGGGAGGATGGCTTTGCCTTTTATGCTATTCACTGCAATTCGGTGGATTTCTGCGCTCTACTGTGCTCTCATATGCTCTGCTCCACACTGAGGAGGCCAGCAATTATGGTCTCGGTATGTTAGGTTTATTTAAGCTACGTATGTTCCGGTTACGTTTGGTTAGGGCAGGAGGGAATAGCATAGACTTTTGTGCTATATACTGCTGCTCGGTGAGCTCCTGCGCAATACTGTGCTCTAATATGCTCTGCCTGGCGATGGGGAGTCCCGCAATAGTGATCTAGGCACGTTAGGTAGAGTTAGGCAGCGTTTGGTTAGTTTATGTTTGCTTGGGCTGGCTTTGGGTAGCTACGACCTTCGAGGTATACAATGCTATTCAGTGGATATCAGCGCTCTACTGTGCACTGCTCGATTGTGGGAAGGCCAGCAATATCAGTCACGGCACCTTAAGTTCTGCTACGCTACGTTAGTGTATGTTACAATTTGAAAGGTTTGTACAGGATAGCTGTGACCTTAGTACTATACTCTGTTATTCGGTGGATTTCCGATATGTACAGCTTGGCTCCAGGAATGCTAGCAATAGTGGTCTCGGCACGTTTCGGTGAGTTAGGGCTACGTTTGGTTTGGTTAAGTAAGGCCATGCTAGGTTAGGATATCTTTGACTTCCGTGCTGTTCACAGGAATGCGGTATACTTCTGCGCTCTACTGCGTTCCAGTATGTTCTGCATGAGTCTGGAGGAGCAAGTAATTGTGGTCTCGGCACCTTAGATTGAAATAGGATGCGTCTCGCTGTGTCACGTTAGCTCAGGCTTGGTTTGGTTAGCTTCGACTTTTCTGCTATTCATTGCGATGCTACCGATTTCGGCGCTCTTCTCTCCCCTAATATGCTTTAATTGACCCTGTGGAGGCCAGCAATACTGGTAGCGTCACGTTAGGCTGAGATAGATTACGCTCGGTCGGGTAA
>NW_016917823.1:17056-21214 GCF_001483705.2 Eufriesea mexicana
ATAGTGATCTAGGCACGTTAGTTTGGGTTAGGTTACGTTTCGTTGTGTTACGTTTGGCTAGGTTAGGCCATCGTAGCCCAGACTTTTGTAATATAAGCTGCTATTTGGTGGATTTCTGCTCTCTACTGTTTTCTAATATGCTCTGGTTGGCACTAGGGAGGCCAGCAATGTTTGTCGCGGTGCTTTATGTTGTGTATGGCTGTGTCACGTTCGGTTCGGTTAATTTGGGTTAGGTTTGGGTATCTTTGACTTTTCCGCTGTGCACCGAGACTCTATGGAATTCTGCGCTCCACTCGCATCTAATATTTACTGCTTGACTCCGGGGAGGGCAGCAATAGTGGTGACGGCACGTTCGGTTGTGTCCTGTTACGCTTGGTTAAGCTACGATTGGTTAGCTTAGGATAGGATAGCTACGACTTTTGCGCTATACACTGATATTCGGTGAATTTCTCAGTTGTACTGTGATCTAACATACCCTGCTTCGCTCTTGGAAATCCAGAAAGAGCGGCGGTGTCTCGCTAGGTCAAGTTAGGTTACGTATGGTCAGGCAATTTGAGCATGGGTTACGTTCGTACATCTTTGACCTTTCTGATATACACTGCCATGTTATTGACTTCTGCGCTCCATTTTCCTCCAGAATGTCCTGCTTGGCGATGGGGAGGCCAGCAATATCGGCCTAGGCACTTTAGGTTTTGTTAGGTTACGTCCGGGTATGCTACGTTTTCTTTCGTCAGGGTAGAATAAATTTGAATTTGTGCTGTACACTGCTTTTCGGATGATTTCTGCGCTCCTCGTTACCCTACTATGCTCTACGCGACTTTGGGGACGCCAGCAATGGTGGTCGTGGCACGATAGGTTGAACTAGGTTGCGTTTGGTTAGTTCAGGTTAGGTTAGGTTTGATAAGAGTGGCTTTGAGTTTTGTGCTATGCACTGATATTCGGTGCACTTCTGCGCTCTGCTGTGCTCTCATATGTGCTGCTTTGCTCTGGAGAGGCCAGCAATAGTGATCTCGGCACTTCAATTTGAGTTAGGCTACGTTCGGTTGGGTTAAGTTAGGCTAGGCTATGGGAGTAAAGCTTCGACTTTTGTGCTATATACAGCTGTTCGGTGCACTTCTGCGCTACACTGTGTTCTAATATGCCCCGCGTCGATCTGGTGATGCCAGCAATTGTGGACGGGGCACGTTTGGTTGCTTCGGATTACGTTTGGTTATATCAGGTTAGGTTAGATTTTGTCATGATGTCTTTGACTTCTGTGCTCTTCACTGCAATGAGGAAGACTGCAGCGTTCTACATTGCCCTGCTATTCTCTGTTTAGCTCTCGCGAGGCCAGCAATAGCTTTCGTGGCACGTCAGGTTGGGTTAAGTTACGTCTGCTTATGCTACGATTGGTTAGGTTAGGATGGGGTAACGTTGTCTTTTGTGCTACAGACTTCATTTCGGAGCATTTCTGCGTCCGTTATTGCTCTAATATATACTGCTCGACTTTGGGGAGACCAGGAATAGCGGTCGTGGCACGGCAGGTTGTGCCAGGTTACGTTTGGTCTGGTTTTGTTAGGTTGCGTGTGGTTAGGGGGGCTTTGACTTTTTTGTTATGCACTGCAATTCGGTGGATTTCTGCGCTCTACTGTGCTCCAACTTGTTATAGTATACTCTGGGGAGGCCAGCAATAGTGGTCTCTGCACGGTAGTTTAAGATGGATAACGTTTGGTCATGTCACGACTGGTAAGGTTAGGAGAGGATAGATCTGACTATTATGTTATACATCGATACTCAGTCGGTTTCTGCGCTCTACTGTGCTACAGCGTGTTTGGCAATGGCTCTATGGATGCCAGAAGTATTGGTCTCGGCAAGCTAGTCCGAGTTAGTTTGCGTTTGGTCATGTCACGTTTGGTTGGGTTAGGTTAGTTAGGTTGACTTTCGTTCCATAGACGGATATTCGGTGGATTCCTACGGTCTATATTGCTATACTACACTCTGCGCGAATCCCGGGATGCCAGCAGCAGCGGTCGCCGTACGTTAGGTTTTGTTACATTACGTTCGGTTATATTACGATTTGTTGCGGTTTGTCAGGATGGCACAGTCTTTTGTATTATATATTGCTATACGGAGATTTCTGCGCTCCATTGTTCTCAAATACGTTCTGCTAGGCACTGGAGAGGCCCGCAATACGGGTCCCGATTCGTGAGGTTAGATATTCTACGTTCGGTTTGGTGAAATTAGGACAGGTTAGGTTAGGGTATCCTTGGTTTCTGTGCTATACGAATCTATATGTTGGCTTCCTGCGGTCTACTCTACCATGGTATGCTCTGCCTTGCCCTTAGAGGCCTTAAAATGTGACCGCGGCGCGTTAGGATGATTTATCTTACGTTTGGTGTGGTCAGGATTTGTTAGGTATGGTCAGGATGTCTCCGCTTTTTGTGCTATTCACAGCAATGCGGTCGAGTTCCACGATCTACTGTTGTCAAGTATAATCTGCTTGTCTCTGCGGATGACAGAAAGTGTGGTTTCGGCACGTTAGGTTCAGTTACCTTACGTTTGTTTATGTTACGTTTGGTTAGGCATGGAAATGGTAATTTTGACTTTTGTGCTTTAGACTGCAATGCCGCGGATTTCTGTGACCTGCTGTGCTCTAGTATGCTCTGCTTCGCTCTGGGGAATCCAGAAGTAGTGGTCTCAGCACATTATGTTAAGATAGGTTGCGTTTGGCTTTACTAGGTTTGGTCAGGTTAGGATAGGATAGCAGTGAACTCTGTGCTATACTCTGCGATTCGTCGTATTTCTACGCTCTACGTCGCCCTACTACGCTTTGCTCGAATCTGGGGAGGGGCAGTAATAGTGGTCCCGGCACGCTAGTTTGATTTAGGCTACGTTTGGCTGTGTTTCGTTTGGTTGGGTTAGGATAGGATAGCTTTGACTTTTGCGCTACATACTGCTATTCGATGCACTACTGCGCTATGCCGTGCACTAATATGCTCTGCCTGGCTCTTGGGAATCTCGCAATAGTGGTCGCGGCACGTTAGATTGTGTTAGGATATGTTTGGGTATATTACGATTGGCTAGGTTAGGAGAGGATAGCTCTGTCTTTTGTGGCATGCACTGCCATTCGGTGGATTTCAGCGCTCCACTGTGATATGATATATTCAGCTTTCCTCTGGGAAATACAGCAATAGTGGTCTTGGCACTTTATTCTCAGTTAGGCGCGTTTGCTTGGGCTAGGTTCTGTTAGGCTAGGTTACGACGTCTCCCACTTATGCGCTATAGACTGAAACGACGCGGTTGTCTGTAATCCCCTGTGCAGTAGTATACACAGCTTGGCCCTGGGGAGGTCAGCAATAGTGGTGAAGGGTGGTTAGGTGGAGTCAGGCTACGTTCGGTTAAACTATGTTTGGTCAGGGAAGGACAGGACAGCGTTGCCTTTTGTGCTATACGCTACTATTCGGTGGATTCCTGCGCTCTGCTGTAATCCAACATGCTCTGCTCTGCTCTGGGGTGGCCAGAAGCATTGGCCGCAGCGTTTAGGTAGAGTTAGGTCACGTTCGGATAGGTTAGACTTGTTTTTGTTAGGACATGATATCTTTGACTTCTGAGCTCTACAATGAGATGCGGTCGATTTCTGCGCTCTACTGGTCTCTAGTACGTTATGCTTAGCTCTGGGGAGGCCATTAATAGTGGTCTCGCAATGTTGGGTTGAGATACGCTACGTTCGTGTAGGTTATGTTAGCTAGGGTTAGGTATGGATTGTTTCGACTCTTCTGCTATAGACTGCGATTCTTTGATTTCTGTCCCCCGCTCGCCTCTATTATGCTCTGCTCAGCTCCTTGGAGACCAACAATACCGGTCACGGCACATCAGGCTGGGTTAGATTACGTTTGGTCAGGTTAGGTTGTTTTGGGTTAGGTCAGGGTAGCTTTGACTTTAGTGCTCGACGCAGCTATCCTATGCACTCCTGGGCTCTACTGAGCTCTATCATATTCTGCTTGCCTCTGGGGACTCCAGCAAAATTCGTAGCAGCACGTTACGTTGTGCTATGTTACGTTTGGTAAGACCACGTCCGTATAGGTTTGTGCAGGTTATACAGCACTTTTGTGCTACACACTGCACTTGGGTGCATTTCTACGATCTACATTGCTCCACCCTGATCCGCTCGAATCTGGG
>NW_016917823.1:21331-23335 GCF_001483705.2 Eufriesea mexicana
CAGAGGCGAGCAGAATATGACACAGCACAGTAGACCACTGAAGTCCATAAAAGATCAGATTTGAGCACATAAGTCAAAGCTACCCTAACCTAAAGCAACCGAACCTAACCTTATCAAACTTTATGAAACTCGACAGAACATGCCGCGACCGATATTGCTTGCATCCACAGAGCCATGCTGAACATACTAGAACGCCGTAGAGCGCAGTAATCCACCGCATTGCAGTGCATAGCAAAAAGGGGAATATATCATAACCCAACCTGTCCTAACCTAACCTAACCGAACGAAGCGTAACTCAACATAACGTGCCGCGACCACTGCTCCTGACCTCGCTAGAGCAACGCAGCATGTATTACGGCACAGTAGATCACAGAAGTCCAACGAAATACAGTGTATGTCACAAAATTCGGAGCCATCCTAACAAAACTTAACCTAACGTAACCTAACCAAGCGTATCCTAACTAAACCTGACGTGTCACGAACACTATTGCTCGCCTCCCCATAGTAAAGCAGTCAATAGTAGAGCAACAGAGTGTGCAGAAATCCATCGAATAGCAGTTTATAAAGCAAAAGTCGAAGATACCCTATCCTAAGCTGTCCTAACCTAACCTAACCATACGTAGCACAACTCAACATCACGTGCTGCGACCAATGCTGCTGGCATCCTCGGAGAAAAGCAGAATATAGTAGGACGCTGCAGATCACTGAAATCCGCCGAAAAGCAGTGTTTAGCACAAAAGTCAAAGTAGCCTATCCCAACCTAGCCAAATGTGACGTACCCAAACATAGTCTAACTCTACCTAACATGACGAGAACACTACACGTGGCCACCCCTGCGCCAAGCAGAGTATACTACAGCATAGCAGAACGCTGAAACCCACCGTATTGCAATGTATACCACAAATGTTGCATGTACCCTAACCAAACCTGTCTCAACCTAACCTAACCAAACGTAGCATAGCTCAACATAACGTGCCGCGACAGCTGCTGCTGGCTTCCCAGAGCCAAGTCGGACGCAGTAGAGCACAGTAGACCACTAAAGTCCATCGAATAACAGTGTACAACACTAAAGTCAAAGGTACCCTGTCCAAACCTAACATAGTCTAACCTAACCGAGAGCAACCTAACTCAACCTAACGTGCCGAGACCACTGTTGCTCCCCTTCCCAGCACCAAGCAGAGAATACTAGAGCACTGCAGAGCGCTGAAGTCAACCGAATAGAAGTGCAAGGCACAAAAGTCGGATTTAACCTCTCCTAACCAAACCAAACTTTAAATAAACAAACGCAAGGTAACCCAAACTAACGAGTCGAGACCACTATTGCTGGCCTCCGCAGAGCCAAGCAGAATATACTTGAGCACAGTAGATCGTAGAAGTGGGCTGCATTTCAGTGTATATCGCAAAAGTAAGAGCTATCCTAACGTAACCCAGACAAACCTGACTAAGCCAAGCGTAACATAACAACGTCTAAGTTGTTAGTGCCAAGATCACTATTATTGCCCTCCACAGGGCGGAGCGGAGTATAGTAGAACACAGTAGAGCCCAGAAGTTCGTGGAATAGCAGAGTTCAGCACAAAGGTAGGGGATGTCCCAACCTAACCCAACTTAGCCTAACGTAACCAAACGTAACCTAATAAATCCTAACTTGCCGCGACCACAGCAGATTATAGTACAGCAATATGGATCGCAGAATTCCACCGAATATCAGCGTATGGCACAGAAGGCAAGTCTATCCTACCATAACCTCTCCGAACGTAATATTAGCAAACGCAACATAACTTTGCCTGACATGCCGAAAACACTATCGCTGTCATCCATAGAGACAAGCAGAATATACGAGGGCACAGCAGCGCTCAGAAATCCAGCGCACTGAAGAGTTTAGCACAAAAGACAAACATTTCCTGAAATAAATAGTCCTCACCTTACCTATCCAAACGTAGTGTGCCTAAACACAGCCTGACGGGACCAATATTGCTGGCCTCCACAGAGCAAAGCAGAGCATAT
>NW_016917823.1:24231-25100 GCF_001483705.2 Eufriesea mexicana
CAGAAATCCAGCGCACTGAAGAGTTTAGCACAAAAGACAAACATTTCCTGAAATAAATAGTCCTCACCTTACCTATCCAAACGTAGTGTGCCTAAACACAGCCTGACGGGACCAATATTGCTGGCCTCCACAGAGCAAAGCAGAGCATATTAGGTCACAGTAGAACGTAGAAATCAACCGAATCGTTGTGTATAGCACAAAAGTTGAAGCGATCCTAGCGAAACATAACCAAATATAGCATAACAAGGCGTAACCGAACTGCACATAACCGCCCTACACCACTAATGCTGTCCTCCACGGAGTCAAGCAGAATATACTAGAGCAAAGTAGATCACATAAATCCGCGGCGTTGCAGTGTAAAGCACAGAAGTGAAGACAACCTTACCTAACCTGACGTAACCTAACCCACTCAAACGTAGCCTAAGTCAGCATAAGGTGCGAGAACACTATTGCTGCCTTTCCCAGAGTCAAGCTGAACATATCAGATCACAGTGGAGCGAAGAAGTCCACGGAATAGCATTATATAGCACAAAAGTCAGTGCTCTACCCTGCTTCACTAACGAAACGTAACATAACCAAGCGCAGCCTAAATTAAGCTAACGTGACGGGACCACTATGGCTGGCCTCCCCAAAGAAAAGCGGAACATATTGGAGGGGACTGTAGGGCAGAAATACATGGAATCGCAGTGTATAGCAGTAATGTCGAAGCTATTCGAACCTAACCAAAGCTAACGTGACATAATCAAGCGTAACCTATCCCAAACAAGCCTGCCGAGAACACCATCACTGGCCTTCCCATAGACAAGCAGTACATACTAGAGCACAGTAGAGCGCAGAAACCCACAGCATAGCAGTGTACATGAAAAGTC
>NW_016917823.1:27692-28654 GCF_001483705.2 Eufriesea mexicana
TCTACTCTGCTACACTAACGAAACGTTACATAACCAAGCGCAGCCTAAATTAAGCTAACGTGACGGGACCACTATGGCTGGCCTCCCCAAAGAAAAGCGGAACATATTGGAGGGGACTGTAGGGCAGAAATACATGGAATCGCAGTGTATAGCAGTAATGTCGAAGCTATTCGAACCTAACCAAAGCTAACGTGACATAATCAAGCGTAACCTATCCCAAACAAGCCTGCCGAGAACACCATCACTGGCCTTCCCATAGACAAGCAGTACATACTAGAGCACAGTAGAGCGCAGAAACCCACAGCATAGCAGTGTACATGAAAAGTCTGAGATATCCTAAACTGACCCAGACACACGTAACATAACCGAACGTAACCGAACTCAACCCAACGCGCCGCGGCCACAATTTCTGGCCTGCCCGGAGCAAAGCGGATCATATTTTATCACAGTAGAGCGCACAAATCAGCCGGAAAGCAGTGTATAGCACAAGGCTTAAAGCTGTCCCGGCCTAACATAACCAAACTTGGCATAGCCAAATGTAACCTTGCTTCACGTAACCGCGCTATAACACACTGGCTGACCTCCCCAGAGTCAAGGAGAGCATATTAGAGCACACTACAGCGCAGAAATCTACCGCATAGGAGTATGTAGCAAAGAAGGCAAAGCTGCCATCTCCTATCCCAACCTAACCTTACCTAACGTTACGTAACGTAACTGAACATATCGTGCAACCACCGCAATTGCTGGCCTCCCTAGAGTCGAGTAGAGTGTAGTAGAGCAATGAAGAACGCAGAAATTCACCGAATAGCAGTGTGCGGCACTAAAGTCAAGGTCACCCCATCCTAACCTAATCAAACGTAACATAACCAAAGGTAACCTATCTCCACCTAACCGAACTGCAACACTATTGCTGACGTCATCAGAGCCAAGCAGAGTATACTAATGCAAGGTGGACTACAGAA
>NW_016917823.1:30590-33236 GCF_001483705.2 Eufriesea mexicana
CTAACGTGCCTAGACCACTATTGCTAATCCCATACAGCCAAGCAGAATATACTAAAGCGCAGTAGGGCGCAGAAATCCGCCGCAATGCAGTGCAAAGCACAAACGTCAAAGGTATCCTAACCCAACCTCATGTAGCCTAACCCAGCCAAACGTAGCCTGACACAACATAACGTGCAGAGACCACTCTTGCTGTCCTCCGAAGTGCCAAGCAGAACATATTAGAGTACAATGGCGCGCAGAAATCTGCCGAATAGCAGAGTATAAAACAAAAGCAACAGCCAGCCTAACGATACGTAAAGAAACCTAACCCAACCGAACGAAACATAACTCATCATACCGTGCCACTTTCGCTATTGCTGGCCTGCCCAGAGTCGAGCAGGGTATAGTAGAGCAAAGAAAAGCGCAGGAATCCACCGAACAGCAGTGTACAGCACAAAAGTGTCAGCTATACCATCCTAATCTAGCCAAGCCTTGCATAACCAAACGTAACATAACTCAACTTTGCGTGCCGCGAACACTGTACTTGGCGTCCTCGGAAACAGGCAGAACATGACACCGCACTGTAGTGCGCAGAAGTCCATAGAATAGCAGTGCGCAGCGCAAACGTCGAAGCTACACCAACCTAACCCAACGTAACTTGTCCTAACCAAACGTAATCTAAGTCAACCTAACCTCCCGCGACCACTATTGCTGGCCTCCCCAGAGATATGCAGAACATACGAGAGTAGACTAGAGCGCAGAAATCCATAGAAACGCGGTGTAGAGCAGAAAAGTGAAAGATATTGAGAACTAACCCAAACAAACGTAACCTAACATAAGGTGGCCGAGCACAACACAACCTGCTGCGACCACGGTTGCTGGTCACCACGGGGCCCAGCATATTTCAGCCGAGTACAGTAGAGGGCAGGGATCCACCGAAGAATTATGTCTAGCGCGAAAGTCATAGCAATCCAAATCAAACATAGCCCAACCAACCCTAGGAGATCGTAAACCAACTGAAATTGACGTGAAACGAACACCTTTGCTGCCAACCGCATCGCCGAGCAGAGCATATTAGAGGAGAGTTGGGCGCAGAAATCCACCGTATAGCAGTGTCCAGAACAAAATTCAAAGACCTCCTAAAATATCCTGACATAATCCGGCCTAAGCAAGCGTAGAATGTCCAAGCCCAGCGCGCCGCGGCTACCATTTCTGTACTCCCCAGTGCAAGGCAGAGAATATTAGATCACAGCAGACCGCCGAAATCAGTCCATCGAATAGTTGTGTATATCGCAAATGTCAAAGCTACCCTAGTCGAACCTATCCAAATATAACATAACAGAACGTAACATAACTCAAGATAACTTTCCTAGACCGTTATTGCTGACCTACCCAGAGCAATGCAAAACTTATTAAAGCACGGTAGAGCGCAGAATTCAACCGAAAAGCGGTGTATGGCACAAAAGTTAAAGCCGTACCTTCACAACTTAACAAACCGTAACATAGCCAAACGTAACACAACCCAACATAACTTGACGCGACCACTATTGCTGGCCTTCCCTGTGCCAAGAAGGGTGTACTGAAGCACTGTATCGCTGATATCCAGCGAATAACAGTGTATAGAGCGAAGGTCAAAGCCATCGCATCCGACCCTATCCAAACGTAACATAACCAAACGTAGCGTAACGAAGCCTAACGTGCCCCAAACACGATCGCTGATCTCTCCAGGGCCAAGCTGAATATGCTACTGCACAGTAGCGCTCAGAGGTCCACCGCTTTGCAGAGTACAGTTGAAAAGTCAATGACATCCGAACCAAACATAACATAACATAACCTGGTCAAACGTAGCCTAACGAAACCTAACGCTCCGAGACCACTTTTGCTGGCCTCTCAAGAGCCAAGCAGAGCATATTAGAGCACATTGGATCGCGGATCTCCGCCGTATAGCAGCGAGTAGCACAAAAGTCAAAGTAGCCTCTCCTCACCTAGCCAAACTTAACACACGCAAACGTAACCCAACTCACATGAGGAGACCGCCGTTGCTGGCCTCCACAGAGGCAAGCATAGTGTAAAAGGTCATAGTAGTGCGCAGAAATCCACAGCATTTTAGTGAATAGCAAAGAAGCCGAAGATATCCTTACCTGACCTGACCTAACCTAACCGAGCAAAACGCATCCTATCTCAACATAAAGTGCCGCTTCCACTGCACCTGGCCTCCAAGAGCCAAGCAGAATATAGTAGAGCATAGTAGATCGCGGAGGTCTAGCGTATAATAGTGTATGGCACGACAGTCCTAGCTATCCTAACCTAACTTGACCTAACCTAACATAACCGAACATAGCCTAACACAACCCAACATTCCACGAACGCCAATGCTCGCCACCCCAGGGCCCAGCTGACAATATTAGAACACAGTAGATCGCAGAAATCCGCGAACAGCAGCGTATAGCGCAAAACTGTTTGCTATCCTATCCTAACCTCACTAAACGGAACGCAGATAAACGATGCGTAACACAACATAACGAGCAGAGAAAAATTGGTGCTGGTCTCACCAGCGCCAAACAGAAGATGTTAGGGCACTATAGAAAGCAGAAACCCACCGATAGCAGTGTACAGCACAAAAGTCAAGGCTACCGTATTCTAACCTTGCCAAACGTAACATGAACA
>NW_016917824.1:0-229 GCF_001483705.2 Eufriesea mexicana
AAGGAGGAAAGATTATACTGGCGTGCTATAGCCATTGCAATGCTGTAGATTCTGGCTGGAAAATTTAATTCTATGAACATTTTCGACTAATATCGTGTTGAGCTCACATCCATGCATAAATAAGGAGGAAAGATCGTATTGGCACGCTGTACCCATTGCAGTGCTATAGAATCTGGCTCGAAAATTCAACTTTACTGACATTTTCGACTCATATCGTGGAGAGGTAACT
>NW_016917825.1:0-274 GCF_001483705.2 Eufriesea mexicana
ATAGCGCGCCAGTAGAATCTTTCCTCCTTATATACCCAAGAATGTTAGTTAACCACGATATTAGCTGAAAGTGTCCTAAAAATAGAATTTCCCAGGCATGTTCTATAGCATTACCATGGCAATAGCGCGCCAGAAGAATCTTTCCTCCTTATATATCCAAGAAAGTTGGATCACCACAATATTAGCCGAAAATGTCAATAAAATTCTAGTTTCAAGCCCGATTCTATAGCATTGCAAAGGCTATATCACGCCAATAGGTTATTTCTTCCTCATT
>NW_016917825.1:328-593 GCF_001483705.2 Eufriesea mexicana
CAATAAAATTCAATTTTCCAGCCAGGTTGTAAACGATTGCAGTGGCTATAGTAAGCCAGGAGAACCTTTCCTCCTTCTATATGCAAGGAAGCTACGTCACCACGATAGTAGTCGATAATGTCAATAAAATTGAATTTTCCATCCAGTTTCTATAGCATTTCCATGGGTATAGAACACCAATAGTATATTTCGCACATATTTCCGCAAGAAAGTTAGTTCGCTACGATATTTGTCGAAAATGTCTATAAAATTGTATTTTCCAGGC
>NW_016917826.1:0-686 GCF_001483705.2 Eufriesea mexicana
GTCAAAGCTATCCTAGCCAAACCTATACAAACCTAACGTAACCAAACGTAACATGACTCAACCCAGCGTAACGCGACCACTACTTCTGGCCTTCCCAGAGCCAAGCAGAGCATCATAGAGCACAGTGGAGCACAGAAATCCACCGAATAGCAGTGTATAGCACAAAAGTCAAAGCCATCCTAGCCAAGCATAGCCCAACCTTACCCAACCAAACGTAACCTCACTCAATCGAGCGAGCCGCGACCACTATTTATGGCCTCCACAAAGACAAGCGGATGCTAGTAGAGCAGCGGAGAGCGCAGATACCGACCGGATGGATGATGCAAAAGTTAATGTTATCCTGTCTTAGCCCAACCAAACGTAACATAACCAAACGTAACCTAACTCAACCTATTGAGCCTACACTGCCATTCCTGACCTCCACACAGCTAAGCAGAATATAGTAGAGCACAGTAGAGCGCAGAAATCCGCCGCACTCAAGTGCGAAGCACAAAAGTCAAACATAATCTGACCGAACCTGACAAAATATAACCTAGCCAAGCGAAGCTTAACTCAACCTAACGTGTTGGGACCACCATAACTGGCATTCGCAGCGTCAAGCAGGGAATATTAGATCACAGTAAGGCGCAGAAATCCACCTAACAGCAGTGAATAGCATAAAAGTCGAAGCTAACCAATCCTAACCA
>NW_016917827.1:0-238 GCF_001483705.2 Eufriesea mexicana
TATCCAAACGTAAATAGCCAATCGTAACCTAACTAAAACTTTCGTGCCACGACAGCCATTGCTAGTCACCCCTGGGTCGAGCAATGTATAGTAGAGCAATTTAGTGCGCCGAAATCCACCAAATAGAAGTGTATATCGCAAAGACGAAATTATCCTATCCTAACCTAACCAAACGTAGCATAACCAAGCGCAACATAATCAAACCTAACGTGCCTACACCAAAACAGCTGGCCTCCCC
>NW_016917828.1:0-558 GCF_001483705.2 Eufriesea mexicana
CCCCTAATACGCCCTGCTTGGCGATGGGGGTCAAGCAATAGATGGCTAGGCACGGTATGTTGGAATTGTTTACGTTTGGTCAGGTTAGGTTGGGTCGGGTTATGTTAGGATATCTTGTACTTTTCTGCTTCACACTTCAATGCGGCGGATTTCTGCGCTTTACTGTGCTCCAGTATATACTGCTTGTCTCTGGGGATGTCAGCAGTAGTGGTGTAGGCACGTTAGGATTGGTTATGTTACGTTCGGCTACCTACGTTTGGTTAGGTTAACACAGGGTAGCTTTGATCTTTCTACTGTACGCTTCTATTCGTTGTATTTGGGCGCGCTACGATGCTCCACTATACTCTGCTCGACTCTCGGGAGGCCAGCAATAGTGGATGTAGAACATTAGTTTTTGTTAGGTTGCGATTGTTTATGTTATGTTAGACTTAGTTTACTATTGAATAGCGTCTACTTTTGTGCAGTACACTGTTGTTCTGTGTCTTTCGCCGCTCCACAGGGCTCAACTATGTTCTGCTTTGCCCTGGGGAGACTAGCAACTGTGATCGCTGCACGTTA
>NW_016917829.1:0-983 GCF_001483705.2 Eufriesea mexicana
TCTGGATGGGAAATTCAATTTTATTGACATTTTCGAATAATATCGCGGTGAGCCTACTTTTGTTATATAAATAAGGAGGAAAGATTCTGTTGGTGTGCTATAGGCATTCCAGTGCTATAGAGTCTGGCTGGCAAATTCAAGTTTATTTACATTTTCGACTAATATCGTGGTGAGCTAACTTCCTTGCCTAAATCAGGAGGATAGATTCTATTGGCGTGCTATAGCCGTTGCATTTCTATAGTATCTTCCCGTAAAATTCAATTTCATTGATATTCTCGACTAATATCGTGGTGAGCTAACTTCCTTGCCTAAATCAGGAGGATAGATTCTATTGGCGTGCTATAGCCGTTGCATTTCTATAGTATCTTCCCGTAAAATTCAATTTCATTGATATTTTCGACTAATATCGTGGTGAGCTAACTTCCTTGCCTAAATCAGGAGGATAGATTCTATTGGCGTGCTATAGGCACTGCAATGCTGTAGAATCTTGCTGGAAACTTCAATTTTACGGACATTTTCGACTAATATTGTAGTGAGCTACCTTCCTTGAATAAATGGGGAGGAATGATTCAATTGGCGTGCTATAGCCGTCGCAATGATATAGAATCTGGCTGGAAAGTTCAATTTTATTGACATTTTCGGCTAATATATATTGTGGTTAGCTATCTTTCTGATATAAGTAAGGAAGGAAGGTTATATTGGCGTGCTATAGACGTTGGAATGCTATAGAATCCACATGGAAAATTCAATTTAATTGACATTTTCGACTAATGTCGTGGTGAGATAACTTTCTTGCATAAATAAGGAGGAAAGATGCTCTTGGCGTGCTATTGCCATTGCAACGCCACAAAATCTTGGTGGAAAATTCAATTTTACTGACATTCTCGACTAATATCGCGGTGACCTAACTTTCTTACATCAGTAAGGCGGTATGATTCTGTTGGAGTGCTAGAGGAATAGCAGTGCTTTAGAATCTTCCTGGA
>NW_016917830.1:0-522 GCF_001483705.2 Eufriesea mexicana
GCTAGGTTAGGACACGCTACTTTGACTTCCTTGCTATGCACTGCCATTCGAAGGATTTATGCGATGTAACGTGCTCTAATGTGCTCTGCCTGGATCTGGGGAGGCAATCAATATTGGTCTCGTCACGTTATGTTGAGTTACTCTACGTTTGGGTAGGTTAGTTAAGGCCAGGTTATGTCAGGCTATGCCTGTCTTTTGTGCTGTACAATGCAATGCGGTGGATTTCTGCACTCTGCAGTCCTCTAGTATATTCTGCTTGGTTCTTTGGAGCGCAGCAATAGAGGTCTCGGCACGTTAGGCTGAGCTATGCAACATTTCGTTGTTCCGTGTGGTGGGGTTCGGATGGGTCAGTCCAGACATCTGCGCTGTAAACTGCTATCCTCCGATTTCTGCGCCCTACTGCGTCCTAATATTATCTGCTTGGCTCTGGCGAAGCCAGCAATAGTGAAGGCACGTTAAGCTTAGTTACTCTACGTTTGCATATGACTATTTTGGTTATGTTAGGATATCTTTGCTTAGACT
>NW_016917831.1:0-2654 GCF_001483705.2 Eufriesea mexicana
AACAGTGGCTTACAGCACAAAAGTTGCAGCGACCCTATACTAACCTCTCCAAACGTAATACGGTCAAACGCAATGTAACTTAACCTAACGTGCCGAGACCACTACTGCTGGATACCCCAGAGCCAAGTAGATTATGCCAGGGCACAGTAGAGCGTGGAATTCCTCCGAACAGCATTGTATAGCACAAAAGTCAGAGCTAACCTAACAAAACGTATCAAAACTAACGTAACCACACGTAACATGATACAACTTCATATGCCACAGCGACTATTGCTGGCCTCGGGGGAGCCAAGCATAGTACAGCACAGAGAGACAAGCAGATCATAATAGGGCACAGTATAGCAAAGTCCACCTAATAGGATTGTATGGCACAAAATTGAATGGTATCCACTCCCGCCCTACGCATGCGTAATATAACCAAGCGTAGCGCAAATCAAAATAACGTGCCGGGGCCACTATTACTGGCCTCCACAGAGCCGAGCAGAGTATTGTGGAGCAATATAAATGGATCGCAGAAGTATACCGAATAACAGTGTGTAGCACAAAAGCCGAAGCCACCCTGTCCAAACGTAACCAAACGTAGCCTAACGAAGCGTAACCTAACACAGCATATCGTTCCACGACCGCTACTGCTGTCCTTCCCGGAGTCGAGCAGAATATAGTAGAGCAATGGAGAGCGCAGGAATCCGCGGCACTGAAGCCTAAAGCACAAGAGTCAAGACTATCCTAACATAGCCTGACCTATCCTAACGTAACCGAACGTGAGATAACTAAATCTAACGTGCCTGGACCACCTTTCCCGGCCTCGCCATCGCCAACCAGAGCATATTAGAGGAGAGAAGCGCGCAGAAGTACTTGGACTGGCAGTTTATATCATAAAAGTCAAAGTTATCATTAATGGAACTAACATGCCTGGACCACCATTACTGGCCTTCTCAGAGTCGAGCAGAGTGTAGTAGTTCCATGTAGAGGGTAGTAATCAACCAGAAAGCAGTGTATAGCGCAAAAGTCAAAGACACCCTGACCAAAGCTGATCTAATCTGACCCAACCAAACGTAACATAACCAAACGTAACGTGCCGATCTCACTACTGCATGCCAACCTAGGGCCAAGCTGAACAAATTAGAGCACAGTAGGTTGCAGATATGCGCCGAAAAGCCGTATACAGCGCAATAGTAGAAGCTAGACCACCCTAACCTGACCAATCGCAAAAGTAACCAAACGTAGCCTAACTCAATGTAACGTGCCGATACCACTGCTGCTGGCCCTCCAAGAGCAAAGCTGAACATACAAGGGCACAGCAGAATGCCGAAATCTGCCGAATAGCAGTATATGCCACGAAAGTAGAAGCTATGCAGACCTGACCCAAACTAACGTATCCTAACCAAAAGTTGCCCAACTCAGACTAACGTGCCGAGACAACTATTGCTGGACTCCTCAGAGCCAAGTATAGCATAATAGAGAACAGCGAATCGCAAAAGCCCACCGAATAGCAGTGTAGAGCACAAAAGTCACTCCTATCCTATAATAGCCTGTCCAAACGTAATATAAACACACGTAGCCTAACTTAACCTGACGTGCCGAGAGAGCTGTTGCTGGCCTCCCCAGCGACTGGAACACAGTAGGTCGCATATGGCCACCAAATAGCAGCGTTTGGCACAGAAGACAGAGAAATCCTGACCCAACCTGAATTAACCTCGCCAGACCAAACGTAAACAAACTAAACCCAACGTGCCGGGCACACTTTTGCTGGATTCCCCATCGCCAAGCAGAACATATTAGAGGAGTGCAGAGCGCAGAAGTCCATAGAATGGCAATGAACATCAGAAAAGTCAAAGATATCCTAGCCCAGCACAGGCTATCCTAACCTAACCAAACGTGACATAACACAACCTATCGTCTCGAGATCACTATTGCTGGCTTCCCCAGAAACAAGCAGAAAATGTTAGAACACAGTTGAGCTCAGAAGTCTGAGCGGACTGCGGGGTATAGCAGAAAAGTCTAAGCCGCCCTATCCTAACCTCACCGAAAGTAACATAGCCAAACGTTGCCTAACTCAACCTATCTTGCCATGGCCACGACTGCTCGCATCCCCAGAGACGGTTTGAGTGTAGTATAGCAATGCCGAGGGCGGATATCCTCCGAATGGCCGTATAGCACAAAAGGCAAAGAAATCCTAACCAAACCTTTCTAGCCTAATCCAACGTATCGTAACCCTCCTCAAACTAACGTACCGAGACAACAATTTCTGGCAGCTCCAAAGCCAAGCAGAATATAATAAAGCACAGCAGAGCGCAGAAATCCACGGCATTGCAATGTATAGCACAAAAGCCATAGATGTCCTAACCCATCCTGTCCTAACCCAATCTAACCAAGTGTAGCATATCTCAAAGTAACGTGCCGACACCACTTTTGCTGGCCCTCCCAGAGCCAAGCTGGACATATCAGCGCGCAGTGGAGTGCAGAAATCCGCTGAATAGCAGTATATACCGCAGGAGTCATAGCTTGCCACTCCTAACCTGACCAATCTTAACGCAACCAAACGTAACCTAACACATACTGACTAGCCGGGACCACAATTGCTGGCCTCCCCATAGCCAAGCAGAGCATATTACAGCACCGTGTATCGCAGAAGTTCACCGAAGAACATTATA
>NW_016917832.1:0-353 GCF_001483705.2 Eufriesea mexicana
GGACTTTTGCGCCCTGTTGCGCCGTTGTATATACCGGTTGGCTTTGGGGAGGTAAGCAATGACTGTCTCGACAGATTAGGTTGGGTTAGGTTACGCTTGTCTATGTTACGCTTGGACAGTTTAGGATAGGATAGGTTTGACTTTTGCGCTATACACTACTACTCGGTGGATTCCGGCTCTCTACCGAGCTACAGTATTTCCTGGGTAGATCTGTAGAGAAACCAATATTGGTCATGGCACGTTAAAGTGTGTTCAGCTACGTTCGTTTATGCTAGTGTAGGCTAGGTTGTGTAAGGATATCTCTGACATTTCTGCTAAACACAGCAGAGTGGCGAATTTCTGCACTCTACTGT
>NW_016917833.1:0-207 GCF_001483705.2 Eufriesea mexicana
GATATTAGTTGAAAATGCCAATAAAATTTTATTTTCCATCCAGATACTACAAAATTGCAATGGTTATGGCACGCCAATAGAATCTTTCGTTCATATTCATCCAAGAGGGTTAGCTCACCACGATATTAGACGAAAATGTCAAATGAATTTAATTTTCCAGCCAGATTCTACAGCATTGCAATGGCTATAGCTCGCCAGTAGAATCTT
>NW_016917834.1:0-539 GCF_001483705.2 Eufriesea mexicana
TAGTTATGTTACGTTTCGTTACGTTATGTTAGATTAAGGTCGGTAATGACAGCTCTGACCTTCTTACTATACACTGTTGTGCGGTGGATGTCTGCGCTCGACTGTGCTCTACTATATTCTTCTCGGCCGTGGAACCCCAGAAATAGTGATCTCGGCACGTTACGTTGAGTTAGCCTACGTTTGGTTAGGTTATGTTAACTTTGGTTAGGTTCCGATAGCTGTGACTTTTGTGCTATTCTCTGCGATTCAGTGGGCTTCTGCGCTCCTCTGTGCTCTAGAATGTTCCGCTCGAATCTGGTGAGGCCAACACTAGAGTCCTCGGCACCTTATTGTGGGTTGTGCTACTATTGGTTAGGTTAGGTCAGTTCCGGTATGGCTTTTTCATCTTTAACATTTTGTTATACACTGCAATGCGCTGGTTCTCTGTGCTCTACAGTGCTCTAGTATATTATGCTTGGCTCTGGGAATGAGCGATGGTATGAGTTGTGTTACGTTCAGTTATGTTGCGTTTGGATAGAGTAGGATGATATAGCCTTGAC
>NW_016917835.1:0-770 GCF_001483705.2 Eufriesea mexicana
TGAAGGGATACATGGATGCATGGATGGGTGCATGGATGGATCCATGAATGGTTGGATGTATGTATCGAAGCATGGACATATGGATGTATGAATGTATTGATGTAGATATGTTTGAATGTATGGATGTATGGATGTAGTGGATGTATGTATGGATGTGCGTACGGTCGTACGCATGGATGAATGTATGGATGGATGTTTGTATTAATATGGATGTACAGATGCGTGGATGTATGGATGTGTGGATGGATGGTGGTATTTTTGGACGGTTTTATGTTTGTATGGATGTGTGGATGTATGGATGTGTGGATGGATGTATGTATGGATGGACGGATGTATGGAAGTATGGATGTACGGGCGTATGTACGGATGTATGTATGGATGTGCGGATGTATGTATGGCTGTATGGATCGATGGATGTATGGATGGGTGGACGTATGGATGGACGGGTGTATGGATGGCTGGAAGTACTGATGGATGCATGTATGGATGGATGGCTGTACGGATGGGTAGATGTATGCATGGATTTATGCATGGATGTTTTTATGTATGTATGTACGTATGTATGGACGGATGTATGGAAGTATGGATGTATGGGTGTATGTACGGATGGATGTGGGGATGGACGGATGTATGGATGTATGAATGTATGGATGGATGGCTGTATGTTTGGATGGATTTATGGATGGGTGGATGAGTGGAATTATGGTTGTGTGCATGGATGGATTGTTGTATGGATGCATGGAACGATGGACGTATGGATGGGTGGATGT
>NW_016917836.1:0-656 GCF_001483705.2 Eufriesea mexicana
CCCGGCTCTGCGGGTGCCAGCAATAGTGGTCCCGGTACGTTAGGTTGGGTTAGGTTTCGTTTGGTGAGGTTAGGGTAGGCTAGATTCGACTTTTATGCTATACACAGCTATTCGGTGGATTTCTGCGCTCAACGGTGTTATAATATGATCTGCTTGGCTCAGGGATGCCAGCTATAGTGGTCTCGGCAAGTTAGGTTCAGTTAGGTTACGTTTGGTTAGGTTATGCTTGTCTGGGTTGGGTTAGGATATGTTTCACCTTTCTGCTATGCATTGCCATTCTTTAGACTTCTGCGCTCTACTCTCCTTTAATATTTTCAGCTTGGCGTTGGGGAGTCCAGCATATTGGACTCCGCTCGTTAGGTTCATTTAGTCTACACTTGTTTGGGACAGGTTAGGTCTGGTAAGGAAAGGGAATCCTTGACGTTTGTGCTATTCGCTGCTATTTGGTGGCTGAAATTCTCTAGCGTGTTCTGGTTGACTCTGCGGATTCAAGTAACGGTGGTCTCGGCACATTACGTTAAGCTATGTTACGATTGGTTCTATTACGTTTGGATAGGTTAGGATAGGATTGCTTCGACTTCTGTGGTATACGCTGCCATTCGCTGGATGTCTAGGCTCTACATTGCTCTACTCTACTCTGCTCGACCCAGGGGTGG
>NW_016917837.1:0-24007 GCF_001483705.2 Eufriesea mexicana
GTCTATAGATATATAGATTACACAGTACTCTAGTCGATGCATCGGACAATTGAGCACTCTAATCGACGGATTAATTTGTCCGCTTTTGAAGCAGACTCCAAAGCAGGTGCAGAGTAATCAATGTATATGGGAATGAAATATAAGGACAGCCCCGGAAGAAAGAATCAAATATAAGGACAGCCCCGGAAGGATGGTAAGTATATTTGGGTTTAGAACGACAGTGGCTGCCTTCAAGGGGATCGAATATAGAGGATGCTTAGATAGAGCCGAATCCGGTAAATCAGTGTAAGTTTATAAATGCGCCTGAGTGTTATGAATACGTGACCGACCGATTGAGAATGGATAACGTGTGTATAGATGAGGACAGAATGAACGATTTAAATAAGGGTAGGCGCGGGCGAGAGACCCTCTCGGGATCACTTAACAGGCCCTCACGGCCTCCAAGCGTCTAAAAGTTTCTAATTGTGTGTCAGTGTATACAGTTTCGTAGCCGACAATGTAAGTATAAGCTCATTGTATTTTATTGCCCACCGCGATCCTAAATGTATAGGACGGTTATGGCTGGCAATATGACCAGCTGGCAGTACTGTTCTTAGTACAACGATCAACAGAGCCCTGTAGTCGTTGGATTGATATGTTGAATGATAACTTTGATACTATATCAATTATTATAGGATGACAAGGTTATGACGCATTATCGCTCGGGTTATTAACAATTGGCGAAGTAGTACTGAGTACAGGAATGATCACAGTACTGTAGCAGCTGGATTAATTTTCTTACCTATAACGTAAATGCCAAAGCAAGTCTAGAGTAACAATTATATATTACGGTTATGGCTAGAGATATTTACAATTCCCAGTACGGTAGATGCTACATCCCAGCATACAGCAATGTAGCCATTGGATTAAAGTGTTCCGTGATAATTTTATTCTATTCCAATTCTAGAATGACATAGGTATGACGCATTATCGCTCTAGATATTAACAATTCACCCAACAGTACTAAGTACATCCTTCATCACACTACTATTGCCGCTTGATTAACTTGCTCACATTTGATGTAAATTCCAAACAACGTCTAGAGTAATCAATGTTGTGGCAGTGGTTACATGGGTTCTTGATTATATACCTGTTGGGATGAGTGGAGCGGGTGTGCGTGTTACTCTAATGTGCAAGATATTCTGGTTATTATTGCGGCAGTAGATGTCACAGTATGTTTGGTATAAGGGAGATGTAGGTCTGTGTGGACGTATATATGTGTGTGACGTGTGTGAATAATAGTCGTGAAAAGCAGTTAGTACCCGTAGGACATTAGACAGAAAAACACGTACTGTGTAAGGGAGTCGTGTATAGTTTACGTCGCAGATAGGATCGAGTCTATTTCCACTAATACAGTTATAAACCGTGTTGCGTTATTAAAAGCTTAAATTCACATTGCTGGTACCTCATCCACCACTAACAATTGGTAGCAGAGTTTGGTTGTATTTAATGACATACTAAAGGAACGTTCTAGGGATTTCGAATGTGGCTGACGCGTTGAATATCGGAAATGATGGACCGCTCTATAGTTCAAACTATTTTATGTGGAAAGAAAAAGAAGAAGGTATTCTACGATCAAAACGGTTATGGATGAAAGTTATTGGGGCAAGACCATTGGCAAAACCAGTCGAGGAATAATTAAATAATGAAGAGGAACTATAAATTGCGACTAACGGTACGACAATAGTCATGCAGCTATGGCAAGCACTTACACGATGTGTAAGGCACCATTATTTAGATATAATGGAATAAGAGGTTCTGAGAAGTTATGATCGATAATCAAGGAAGATACGGCGGCGGACAAGGATGAATTAAAGGCCCCATCTCTTAATGAATAGCTTAATATCAAAGTGTTGAAAGGGTAGACAGTTGAAACGCTCCTGAACAGGGCAGAGGTCTTATATACCCAATTTATTCAATTGGGAAGGTACGTTGAAGACTATGAGATTAAAATGCATGACGCAAACATGTGTGCGCTAGAATCGCAGAGTTATACATCTGTTAGTGATAAATGATTCGCGTTAAAGCAGGAAGAAATTGGAAAGGCAAAGGGGAAAGGAGGAAAAACTAATAGATAATACGAGACAGTGAGGAAGGTGAAAGAGGGAAATAGAACAGACGGTAATTGCTACAATTGCTGCATCAAAGGACACATTGCGCCTGATTGTAATCGAAGTAAAGAATGTTTCGACAGCCGGGGCTGAATAAAATAGCAGCAAACTATCGTGAAAGTAAGAAAAACGGAAAGACATTGTGAATTGGTCCAGGAGGAAATTATTATGGGTGCTAGGGCCGAGCAAGTATGAGACAGTATCGTGGAAGAGTAGATTGCTCGTTAAACACGCGTGAAGGAGCAGTAATGAGAATTGGCGTTATTCCAAGGAGAGACAGATTACACGATGTGGGTGGGAAAAATGGAATCGGAATACATGAATGTGAGGATAATAATTACCCTCTGTGGCTCTTGGACTCCGCATCTGCAAGCCATATGACTAATAACGAAATAATGTGTGACAATTATGTTGAAGAAGAACGAAAAATTAATATGGCAGACAACGAAGGATGGATGTTAACCTCGAATGGAGTCGGGCATGTCACTGTCAAACAAGCTTCTAGCAATATTAATTTGAAACTGAAAAAAGTATTGCACGTACCAGTATTGAACTCCTATCTACTTTCAGTAGCGAAGATAGTTGACAATGCCTACGATATACATTTCAATATATGTGGAGCAATAGTATAAAATAAATGAGGTGGAGCTCATATGACGGCGGTGAGAGACCAAAACGCGTATTATGTGAAGACATCTACAAACCTCGAGAGGACTGCCGCATTATAAACGGTAAATTCGGTACGGCACAAAGGATCCGGACATGCAAATAAAGAAATCGTAGAAGAAATGAGAAGTAAAAATCTGGCATCAGGGATGGATTGATCATGGGAAAATTTATGCGAAGAATGTCTAAAGGGTAAGGCATTTAGAAAGGCGCATCCGCGACAAAACGCTATTTGGACAAAACGTGTTTTATAACTATGGCATACAGATTTGGTAGGTCCAACCAAATCATCGCCCTGACGAAGGAAAGATTACATATTACTTATCGTCGGTAATTATTCGAGAATGATGTCTATACAACTTAGGAGGCATAAAAGTGCAGCTGCTGGAGACTTAAAGTGAATAATAAAATTAAAGGAATGTCAAATGGAACTACGATTGAGGACGATTAGGTCAGACGGAGGTGGCGAATATTTAGGAAAAGAATTGAAGGTATGGTTTGATGCATATTGAATTGTTCACGAATTGTGTCCTCACATGATACCCGATTGTAACGGAATTGCAGAAACAGAGAACAGGATAATCATAGGTAAAACTATGACGATATGCGTAGATTCATAGTTAAGTATCATTTTTTGGGTAGGAGAAGCGTATACACAGGTGTATATACGAAACCGGAATAAATCGCTGGGGCATGACGAAGATTATTTGAGATGCGGTATACAAAACAAACTAACATGAAGCACATGCGACGGTTTGGTTGTATAGCGTATTCAGTATGTAATGGAGAACGTAAGAAGAAATTTGATGTAAAGACATTAAAAGGAACATTTATGGGATAAAACGAAAATAATACATACCGGATAAACATACCAGAAAGAAGAAAGATAGAGTGCGGCGCTGAAGTAAGATTTGATGAAGAAAAGATCGGGCATGCTTCGTTACAAATAAGGTAACGGTGAAATTAATGAAACCTTGTTCCTGTTGATTTTGAAATAGAAAGGGGTGAAGACGATAACGAAGCTCCTCAAGAGAACTTTGAGGGTGAAGGACAATCAAGGATTGGAATGAGTGACGAGGAATGTGCCAGTGTCGCAGAAGGCTGCGATTGTGGAGATACAATCATTGAAATTGGAACAATGAAGGTACGAGGGTAGAGCAAAGTAATGAAGGTCTAGGAATAACAGTTTAACAAGTACTACCGACCACCAAAAGGAAGGATGGAGGACCGAAGAGTGTAAACAAGGAAGCTATTAATGTAAAAGGATTTCTGAGAAGTCGTGACCAAGGAAAATTGGACGAACAGGGAGACGTATGAAGATATACATGGACGAAAAATCAGAAAGGAATGAGAAGTGTTGAAGAGAAAATTCCTAGTACGATTACAAGGGTACGACAATCTCCAGAATGGGATCAATAGTGAGAAGCAATAAATAGTGGAATAGAATCATTACAGGGACATCAATAGTTGCATGAATTGAATCGACCGAAAGATAAAAGAGTGATTAAGTGTAAGTCGATATTTAACATAAAAGAAATTTATGAAACTTTAGAAAGGAAATACAAAGCACGATTAGTGGCATTAGATTGTGTTCAAAGACCTGGATTAGATTACGAAAGGATATTCTCACCGACAATTAGAATGTAGACATTGCGATTGTTATTTGGCATATGTGCAGAACGTAAAAGGAAAATCAAGCGTTACAACGTGAAAACATCATTTCTGCATGGAACTTTGGACGAAGCATCGTACATGCAGGTGATTGATGGTATTAAAAAGAAAAAGGGACAAGTCCGTAAGTTAAGGAAGGGCATCTATGGGCTAAAAAGAGCAAGTAGGTGCTGGAATAAATATTTAACTGATACTTTATTACAGATTGGTTTAACACAGCGTGTACATGATCCACGTCTTTTCTTTATAAGGGAGGGAAACAATTTTCTATCCTGTATCATACACGTGGACAATATGACCGTAGTCAGTAGTGAAGATACATTTGAAAAAATATATGTTAATGTATTAAGAAATCATATCGAATTAAAGATCCTTGGGGTAAGTAAGCAATTATTGGGCGTAGAATTTAATTACAAATACCGTAAATTATTACAGAATTATATGAAACGTTTATTGAGTGCATATGGGATTAGTTATTCTAGTGCGGAAAGTGCGCCCATGGTTGCAAATCAAAGATTGAGCGAAGATGACGGCAACCCGACGAACGATGAAAAAAATTATCAAGAGTTGCCAGGAAGATTAATGCACCTAAGCTTATCAACGGGACCCAGTATTTCCATTGCACTAAGTTGTATATCACAATCTAGCAAGAATCAAAGGACATTACACATGAACGCAATGATGAGAGGTCTCCGATACATGACAGGGACAATAAATTATCAAATGGAATATGAGAACACAAATCAGAGGAAAGGATAGAATTGTAACACAGATGCTTCATGGGACAGCACTACGTATGTCAATTAATGCAGTGTTACTTTGGTTTACCGAAATGGAGATCTTGTAGAGACACCCGAAGAATGTATGGATGCAGATTGCATGCTAAAACGCTGAGTGGGCTAAATTTATAAAAGAATATGGAGAAATTTATGTGCGCATTTACCTGTGAAACCAACGCGGAGATCGTGGTAGTGGTTAAATAGATTTCTGTGCATGGAAGTTTTGGGATGAGTGGAGAAGGTACGCGAGGGATTCTAATGCGAAATGAATTCAGGTTATTATTGTGATCGTAGATGTCATAGTGTAATTGGTATTAGTGAAAGGAATGCTTTTGTGGAGAAATATATGTTTGTGACGGGTATGACTAAAAGCCGCGAAAAACCTTCAGTGCTCGTTGGACAGTCAACAAAAGAATACGATATGCGTAATGGAGACGTGTATAGATTAAAGCGCAGAGAGGAGTTTGTCTATTCTTCCTAAGTCAATTATATTTTGTGTTCTTTTATTAATCGTAAGAATAAATATTGTCACCATTTCACCCACCATTAACAAATGCATAGTAAGGTTATGGCTGGAGATATATTCAATTGAAGGTGCTCTCCACAATGCATACATGTACAGGGAACTGTGGCCGTTGTATTAGCCTGTTAAGTGATGGTATACACACCATAGCCATTCCAGAATTACAAAAGAGATTCACGTTACGGCTAGGGATATTAAGAATTGAGATGACTGTACTGAGTAGAGCCATAAGCACGTTGATGCAGCGGTTGGATTAATCCGTTCACTGACGATTTAAGTTACACAGTAGTTCCAGAATGACCAATGTATGTATCAGTTATGGATAGAGGCATTTGCAATTCTCAGTGCAGTAGTTGGTGCATCCACCAATAGAGCACTGCAGCAGATGGAATAATTTATTCAGTGGTGATTTAACTTCAATTGCAATTCTAGAATGACAAAAGATATATCCGCTGTTGCTCGAGGCATTAACAAGTGAGGAAACAGTACTGAGTACAGCCATCGTCACAGTACTGCAGCTGTTGAACGCATTTTCTCTCTGGTGATGTGTATCCCAAGGAAAGTCTAGAGTAATCAATGAATGGTACGGTTAGGGTTGGAGAAATTTGCAACTGACATGGCGGTTCCCAGTACATCGATCAACAGGGCACTGTAGCCGTTGGACTAACCACTTCAGTGATGATTTAGATACTATAGCCATTCCAGAATGGAAAAAAACAAATACGCTAAACCTCGAGGCATTACCAATTTATATAATGGTAATGAGTACATCCATCAGCACATTGCTGCAGCCGCATGATCAATCTGTTCAGTGATGAGTTAAATGCCACAGGAACTGTAGAAAGATCAATGGATAGAGGATTGTCGCCGGAGACATTGACAAATGTCAAAAAAGTACTGAGCATAGACATCTGTATACTACTCTGGCCGTTTTAATAATTTATTCCCTGAAGACTTAAATTCCACAGCAACCATAGAGCTATTACTGTGAAGATCAGTTACGTCTAGAGATATTTACAATTTGCTGTTCGGTGGCTGGTACAGCCAACAACAGAGCACTGTAACCACTGAGTTAATCCGTTGAGTAATATAAATTCTATAACATTTCTAATGTGAATGTGCGCAGGCGTATTATGGCTGGAGATATTTTCAATCGACGAAGTAGGAACGAATGCAGCCACCATGAGAATGCTGCAGCCGTTGTGTTGGTTTGTGCGATGATGATATAAATTCCACTGCAATTCTAGAATCTTAAATATATGTGCCAGTTATGGCCAGAGATTTTTACAGTTGGTAGTGCGGTGCTCAGTGTATGAACAAGCAGATCACTGTGTCCATTTGACTCACATGATCCGTGAGAAATTACACCACACACCAGTGCTAGTATAATAAACGTATATGTCAAATACGGCTATTAACACTTACAAGTGGCAGTGCGGTTCTTGACTCATCCATCATCAGAGCAGTGTAGCTATTCGATTAATCTGCACAGTGATTTAAATTCTACAGCAATTTTAGAATTACGAAAGGCAGGCACATCGCTCCGGATATTAGCAGTTGTCAACACAGTACTAAGTATAGCCAACCTCACAGTACTGTAGCATTTGGACTTGCTATACAACTGGTGATATAAATTCCACAGCAGCACATGTTACTGAATGCGCAAAGTGTTAATGCTACCGATATTTACAATTAGCGGGGCGGTGATAAGTGTATCCGCCGACACAGCAATCTAGCTGTTTGTTTAATCTGTTCGCTGATGATTAAAACCATGTAGCAAATCTAGTATGATCAATGAATAGATCGTATACCGGTATTAGTGTGCACAAATGACAATTCAATACCGAGCGTAGCCGTCTACGCAATACCGTAGATACTGATTTAATCTGTTCACTGATCACCTAATTTCTTCAGCAATTGTCGAATCATCAATGGATAGAGCAATTGCCTCTGGAGGCATTGACACATGTCGATACTGTGCTGCGTATGGCCGCCATGAGGCAGCTGTCGACTTTGGACCTTTCTGTTCACTGCTGACTTAAGCAGTGAATGAATTATCACTATATGGATCATATATCGGTAGTGACATTGGCATTTGACAATATAGTACTGAGGGTAGCCGTCTTCACGGTACTGAAGCCGTTTGCTACTTTGTTCACTGATGCAGTAAATACCAATGCAACTCCAGTATAATCAAAGTATAGAACGGTTACATCTTTGACATTTACAGTCGACAGTACGGTACATAGTGCATCTTCCAACAGAGCACTGTTGCGGTTGAATTAATCTGTTCACTGATGATATATTTTCTATAGCAATTCTAGAATGGAAAAAGACAGAAACATTGTCCGTCGAGATACAAATGATGGACAACACGGTACTGAGTCCAGCCATCACCACAGTGGAGTGGCCGTTGTCTAATTTTGCTCACTGATATCGCGAATTCCGAAGCCATTGTAGAATAATAAATTCACAGTGCTGGTACTTCTGTAGACAACAACAATTGACCATACGTTACTCAGTACACCTACGAACAGGGCTGTGTTGCCGTTCCATTACTCCGTTCTCTGATGACATATAGCCTGCACCATTTATAGACGGAAAGAAGAAGGGTCCACTTCCCCTCGAGATATAAACAATTGGCAGCACAGTACTAATTACAGTCATAATCACGTTACCGTCTGCCTTGGATAAGTTGGTTCACTGATGAAGTAAATTCCAGAGCAAGTCCAGTGCAGTCAATGTATTCATCAGTTATGGCTAGAGATACTTGCATTTCCCACTGCGGTAATTGGTACATACGCCAAAGAGCACTATATCCTTTGGAATACCTATTCAGTATTGATTTAAATTCTATTGCCGCTCTAGGATGGCAATGTTCTTACCCATTTTCGTTATAGGCATTAACAATTGACGATGCAGTACCGAGCATAGCCGACATCACATTACTGCAGCCGATATGTTAACCTGTTCAGTGATGATATAAATTCCACAGTAGGTCTAGAATAATCTAGTATAATGTTCAGTGATATTATTAATTCAAATGCAAGTTTTGGGTAGTTGATTTGTAACACGGTTTTTTCTATGGGTGTCTACAATTGACGGTACGGTCTTAAGTATATCTGTGGAAAGAGCACAGCAGCTTTTGGATTGCTCTGTTCAATGGTCATTTGTGTTCTACAGCAACACTAGAACGACAAAGGACAGGTCCGTTACAGCTGGAGGCATTAACAGCCGACAACCCGGTACTATGTGCAGCCATCACCACAGTACCTTAGCCGTGGTATTAGTTTGTTCACTGATGACACATATTGCACAGTTGTTCAAGAATAATCAATTTATACATCAGTTATATGTAAAGTTCTTTACAATTCCCAGCACAACGGTTGTAGCATTCATCAATACAGCACGATAGACGTTGGATTTACCTTTTCTGTGATGACCTAAATTCCACGGTAGTTCTAGAACAACCAATGTATACATCTGTCGTCCCTAGAGAAATTTACAGTTCCCAGTGCGGCAGTTGGTACACCCACCAACAGAGCATGTTTGTCATTGGATTAATCTCCTCAGTGGTGTTTTATATGCTACTGCAATTCAAGAGTGACAAAGGGCAGACTCATTATAGCTCGAGATATTATCAATTCACGTAACACTACCGTGTGCAACCGTCATAACTGTATTGCAGCCGTTCGCTAAGTATATTCACTTATTATTTAAATTCCACTGTTGTTCTAGAATAATCGATGTATATATCCGTCATGGGTAGTGATACTTTCAATTCCTAGTACAGTAGTTGGAACATCCGCCAATAGAGAACAGTGACCGCGAGATTAATCTATTCAATGATGTTTATATTCTATTGCACCCCTGGAAGGAAACAGACCTGTTCCATTATTGCTCGAGATATTAACAACTGTCGAAGCAGTGCTGAGCACAGCCATCATTTCATTACTTTATAGGTTGGACTAATTTTTTCGCAGAAAATTTAAGTTTAACAGAAATTCGAGGGTAACCAATATATAATACGGTTTTGGCTAAGGATATTTGCAGTTGACAGTGCCGTCCTAAGTACATGCATCAACTGTAGCCGTTGGATTGATCTGTATGCCGATGATGTAAATGCCAAAGTGTGTCTAGAGTAATCAATGTGTAGACGGTTATGGCGAGAGGTACTTACAATTCCCTGTACGGTAGATGTTACATTGATAGATAGAGCACAGTAACCATTGTATTTATCTGTTCAATGATAATTTTTATTCTATTGCAAATCTGGAGTGGCAAAGGGCAGAGTCATTACAGCTATAGATATAAACAAGTGACGACATTGTACTCAACGCAACCTTCATCACATTGCCATAGCTGTGGAACTAACTTGCTCACTTGTGACGTAAATTCTACAGCAAGTATGAAACAGTCAACGTTGTGGTACTGGTTACATAGATCATTGAGTATATTTGTGTTGGTATGAGTGGAGCAGGTATGCGTGGGTTTCTAATGTGTAATGAATTGAGGTTACTATTGTGATGGTAGTTGTCATAGTGTAATTGGCATACGTGTGAAGAACGTTTGTGTGGAAGGATGTATGCTTGTGACGAGTATGACCAAGAGACGTGAAAAGTTTTTAGTGCTCGTAGGACAGTCAACAGGAAATGACGTTGTGTGTAAGAGAGTCGTGCATAGATTATATCATAGACAGAAGCGATTCCACTTCTACAAATTCAATCATTGTTTGCCTTCGGTTACTAAACGTTTAAAAAAATATTGATAATATTTCACCCATCACTAACAAACGCATAGTACTGTTGTGGGTAGAGATATTTGCAATTGACAGTGCGGTTCATAGCACATCCATCAACCGATGAATGTAGCAGTTGGATTAACATATTCCATGTTGATTTATATTCAATGGTAATCCTAGAGTGACAAAAGAGAGACCCATTACCGCTCGAGGCAATAACAACTGACAACACAGTGCTAAGTACAGTCATCCTCACATTACTGTAGCCTTTGAATTAATTTGGTGACTGGTGACTTACATTCCAAAGTAGATCTAGAATAATCAATGTAAGAATCAGTAACTGCTGGAGATATTTAGAATACTCAGTACCGTAGTTGATGCAACCACCAACTGAGCACTGGACCCGATGGACAAATTTGTTAACTGATGATATAAATTCCATAGCGACTTTGGAGCAATCAATGTATAGGAGAGGTAAGGCTAGTAATATTCCCATCTGACAGTACGGCTCTTAATACATCCATCAATATAGCACTGTAGCTATTGAATTAATCTGTTCGGTCACGAGTTAAACTGCATAGCATTTCTAAAATGATCAACGGATAGACTAACTTTCGCTGGAAAATTTAACATTTGTCATAATGGTACGGAGCACAGCAATCATTATTTCACAGTAGCCGTCTGACTAATATGTTCGCTGATGAAGTAAATTGCTCAGAAGCTCTGGAATAAGCAATGTATGGATAGGTTATGCCTAAAGATATTTACATTTGGTAGTTCTATACTATGCACACCCACCTAAAGAGCACCGTAGCCTTTGGATTAATCTGTTCACTGACGATTTAACCTCCAGGGCAATACTAGAGTGGTCAACGGATTGATCAGACACCTTTAGTGGTATTGGCATGTGACAATATAGTACTGACTGTTGCCGCCGATGCAATATTATAGCCATTCTGTTGATATCTTCGCTGACAACGGAAGTTGTTCAGTAATTGTAGAATGATCAATGGACATAGCAACCTTCGCTGGACATATTGACATATGTAAATACAGCACTGAATGCAGTCTTCATCACTGTGCTGTAGCTGTTGCTTTGATCTGATCACTGATGATATACATTGCGCTGCAGTTGTATAAGAATAAGTGCATAGCTTTGTTATGGCTAGATTTATATACGATTAGCCGGACGGTGCTAAGTGCATCCACCAACAGAGCACTGTAGCCGCCGGTATAATCTGCTCGCTGATGATTTAAACCATGTAGCCATTCTGGAATTATCAATGAGCGGGTCGAATAACTGCACTGGTGTTGACAAGTGACAATACAATACTGAGCGCTGCCGTCTACACAATACTACAGACATTGAAATAATCTGTTCACTGATCATCTGCGTTCTTCAGCAATTGCAGAAGCAACAATGGATGGGGAAATTGCCTCTGGGGACATTGGCATATATCAATACGGTGCTGAGTAAAACCGTCAATAGGACACTGTATCCGTTGGCCTTTCCTCTTCGCTGATGACGTAAGCGGCATAGTAATTCCAGAATGATCAACGTATAGACGATGTATCGGTAGTGATGTTGACATTTACCATTACAGAACTGAGGGTATCCTTCTAAACAGTACCATTGCGATGGAATTAACCTGTTCACTGATCACCTAAGTTCTTCACCAATTGTTGGATCATCAATGGAAAAGAAATTGCGCTGGAGGCATTGACATATGTCAATACTGTGCTGAGTAAATCCGTCATAGGTCACTACACCCGTTGGAGTTATCTGTTCACTGATGATTTAAACGGTACAGAAATTCTAGAGTGATCAGCGTATACATGATGTAACGGTAGTGATATTGACATGTGTCATTAAAGCACTGACGGTAGCATTCTAAACAATACCATAGACATTCGATTCGTCTGTTCGCTGATCTACTAATTTCTGTAGTAATTGTAGAATTTTCAGTGGATAGATATATTGCAGATGGAGATATTGACGTATATCAATACATTACTGTGTATATCACTAATGACAGCACAGCGAACGTTTGATGAACCAGGCCACTGATGACTTAAATACTCCAGCAATTCTTGAATGACAAAAGGAAGATTCACTACCGCCAGAGATATTAACAATTCACAGAACGGTACTGAGGAGAGCCATCGTCGTCTGTAGCCGTGGATTAATATGTTCACTGATGAATTGTACTCTGTAGAAAACACAGAATGACAAATTACATATCCATTATATTGCCAGACATTAAGAACTGACATAGCAGTACTGAGTACATCTACCACCACAATAACATAGACCTTGGAATAATTTGCTCACCGATTCATTGAATTCTACAGCAATTCTAGAATAACCATTGTATAGCCAGTTTATGGCTAGAGATATTTAGAATTGAGAGTAATTGACATAGTATATACACGAGCAGAGCACTGTAGCCTTTGGACTAACCTGCTCAATGATTGTATATGTTTTATTGCAACTGTAGAATGACAAAACACATATACGTTACATCTCGAAATATTAGCAATTGACATTAGTGTACAAAGTACAGCCGTCTTCACATTACTGCACACGTTGCATTAATGTGTTCGACTGATATCTCAAATTCAACAGTATCTTTGAAGTAATCTATGTATACGTCAGTTGTGGTTAGAAGCTTTAACAATTCCCAGTACGGTGGTTCATACGTATTTCTCCACTGGGTTAATCTGTTCTGTGGCGATTTAAATTCCGTTGCAGTTTTAAAAAGGCAAAGGACTGAACTCGTTTTCTCTCAAGATATTAACGAGTGACGATACAGTACTGAGTGCATTCATCACTGTATGGTAACCATTAGATTAATTTGTTCACTGATGACTTGAATTCCTTAGTAGTTCTAGAATATTCAGTGTATACAACTGTTACGAATAGAGATATTAGCAATTCCCAGTAAGGTAGCTGGTGCACCCGCCAATGGAGCACGGTAGTCATTGAGGAAACAGGTCAGTGAAGTTGAAAATCCGATGAAAGTCTCAGGTGGTCAATGTATATGACGGTCATGGCTGGAGACATTTGCAATTCCCAGTGCGGTACTAAGTAAATACATCAGCAGGGCACTGTAGCCGTCGGAATAACCTGTTCAATGACGATCATGTTTCTTTAGCAATTCTAGATTGACAAAAGGCAGATCCTTTATAGCTCTAGTTATTAACAACTCACCACTCAGCAGAAGTTACAGCCGACATTAAAGTACTGTAGCCGTTGGATTAATATGTTCACTGACGATACATATTCCACAGTTGTTAGATAATAATCAATGCATATATTAGATATTGCTAAATAAATTTACGACTCCCGTACGTAATTTATTTCATCCATGAATACAGAACTGTAGCCGTTGTGTTCATCCTTTCCGTGACGCTTTAAATTCTTCGATATTTCTAGAATAATTAATGAAAACTTCAGTTACGGTCTGGAGGTTTAAAAATTCCCTGTACGGTATTTGGTACATACACCAACAGAGCAGTGTATCTATTGGATTAATCTGTTCACAGATGTCTTATACCCTATTGCAATACTAGATTTACAATGGTCTGACCCATTATGGCTCCAGATATTAACGCTTAATGAAACAGTGCTGAGTACAAAGACCATCACAGTACTTTAGCCGTCGTTCAAATTAGTTCACTGATAACTAAAATTTGATAGCAATTCTGGAATAATCAAGTTATGTTACTGTTGTGACTAAAGATTTTTACTATTGACACTAAGGTACTTAGTACATCGATCAACAGAACACTGTATCCATTGAACTAAACTGTTCAATGATGATGCAGATATCATAGAAATCCTAGAATGACACGAAACGGATTTGTTATGACTCGAGATATTAAAAATAGCCATAACAACTCTGAGTACAGGCATCATCACTGTCGTTTTACTGGTTTCTTCACTTAGAGATTACGTTTAACGGCAACTTTAGAAAAATCAAAGCTCTGAACGGTTATGCCCACAGGTACTTACAATTGGCAGCACGGTGCACAGTATATCCAGCAGCAGAGCATTGTAGCCGCTGTACTAAACTGTAAGGTGATAATCTACATTCTATAGCATTTCTAGAATGACAAAAGGTGGATCGATTATAGCTCGAGGTACTAGCAATTGACATAACAGTACTGAGCACTTCCATCATCACATTAATGCAGCCGTTGAGTCAATCTGTTCACTGAAGAATTAAATTCAGCAGTATTCCCAAAATTATCCATGTATACGTCAGTTATGGCCGCTGACATTTACAGTTCCCAGTACGGCAGTTGGTACAGCCACAGACAAAGTACTGTAGTCGTTGGTCTAATCTGTTAAGTGATGGTTTACATTCAAAAGCAAGTTTAGGGTTGACGACGTATGACATGGCTATATATAGGAATATTTACAATGGACAGTACGGATCTTATTATAGATAATAGCAGATCACTGTAGCCTTTGGTATGATCTACCCGAAGATGATTTGTATTCTGTAGCAATTCTGGAATAACGGTTCCATTATCGTTCGAGATATACGTACGGCCATCATCACATTACTGCAGCCGTTGTATTAATTTCTTCACTGATTACCTAAATTCCACAATGAGGCTAGAATGGTCAATGCATGCATCGGTCGTCGCTAGTGATATCTGAAAATCCCTGTGCAGGAATAGGTATATCAACCAATAGAGCATTGTAGTCGCGGGATTAATCCGGTCAGCGATGATTTATATACCTTTGCAATCCTAGAATGACAAAAGACTGCCTTGTTGTCGTCCGAGGCACTAACAGTTGAAGGAACGGTATTGATAACAGCAATCATCACAGACCTTTAGCTGTTTGACTAATTTGCTTGCTTATAACTTACGTTCAATGGCACTTCTAATATTAGCACTGTATAGTACGCTCGTGGCTACAGTTATTCATACATGACAATGCGGTACATATTAGATCTACCAACAGAGCACTGCATCCGTTGGGTTACTCTGAGCAGTGACGATCTATAATCCTCAGCAGTACAACAGTAATCAGTGAATATGCCTGATATGACTAGTAATATTAACAATTCCCAGTAGAGTCGATTGTACATTCACCAATACGGCACTGTAGCCGTTGGACTGATATGTTCAAAGACGATTTACATTCTATAGCAATTATAGAATGGCAAAGGTCAGATCCATTAGACCACGTGATAATAACAACTTACGACACAATACTAAGTACAGCCATCACTACAGTGCTGTTGAGGTTGGATTAATTCCTTTACTGATGACATATGTTCGTCATTAGCGCTAGAATAATCTATGTATATATCAGTTACAGCTAGAGCTATTTACAATTACCAATTGGTGCATCCACCAATAGACCACTGGAGCCGGTGGTATAATCTGTTCATTGATACATAAATTCCGCAGTTTTTCTAGAATTTTCAAAGTATACATGGGATATGGCTGGAGATATTAACAATTCCCATCACGGTAGTGGGTACATCCTCCAAATAGCCGGTGGTATAATCTGTTCATTGATACATAAATTCCGCAGTTTTTCTAGAATATTCAACGTATACATGGGATATGGCTAGAGATATTAACAATTCCAATCACGGTAGTGGATACATCCTCCAATGGAGCACTGTAGCCATTTGATTAATCTCCTAAGTGGTTATTTAAATGCCGTCGATATACTAGAATGACGAAGAACAGACCCATTATCTCTGGAGTTATTAACAATTGTCGAAGAAGTACTTAGAGCAGCCACCATAACAGTACTTTGCCGTAGGACTAATTTGCTCACTGATAGTTAAGTTTAACCGCAACTCTAGAATAAACCGCAACTGTAGTATAATCAGTATATAGTACCGTTATGGATAGACATATTTACAATAGTCAGTGTGGTACTCAGTACGTACATCAAGAGAGCCCTGCCGCCGATGGATTAACCTGCTCAACGATGACGTAGATTCTATAGCAACTCTAGAATGACAAAGTGCATATCCGTTTAGCTCGACATATTAACAGTTGACATGACTGTACTAAGTACAGCCGTAGCCACAGAGCTGAGACAGTTGGATTAATCTGTTCACTAATGATCTAAGTTCCACAGCAATTGTAGATTAATCAATGGATATAGGATAGTCGCTGGAGCCATTGACATATACCAGAACAGTACTGAGCCCAGCCATCAGTATTCCAATTTAGCCGTTTGGTTAATTTGTACGCTGGTGACCTATATTCCACAGTAACTCTGCAATAATTAATGCATAGGTCAGTTATGGCTAGAGATATTTGCAGTTCCTAGTACGGTAGCTTGTGCATCCACCAAGAGGTAACAGCAGCCGTGGGAATAACCCGTTCATTGGTGATTTAGATTCCACAATGGTTCTAGATTAATCGATGCATACAACATTTGTGAGTGGACATATTTACAATTCCCAGTACTGCAGTCGGTACATCCGCCAATAGAACACTGTAGCAATTGGATAAGTCTGATCAGTGGCATAAATTCTACAGCAATTCTTGGATGACAAGACGCAGACACAGAATGGATCGCGAAAATAACAATAGACTTAGCAGTACTGAGTACAGCCACCATCACATTTCTGTAGCCGTTGTGATAATTTATCCAGCGATGAAGAAAGTCCGACATCAGTTCTGGAATAATTAAAGTATGGGACAGTTGTGTTTAGAGGTATTTACAATAGGCGGTACGGTAGTTCGATCAACCACCTAGAAAGCTCTGTACTCGATGGACTAATCTGTGCGCTGACGGATCATATTCTGCTGCGATTCCAGAACGATAAAGGGATAGTTCACATATCTTCATTGGCATGGCCAAACGACAAAGCAGTACTGTGTGCAGCCATCCACACAACATGCTAGTAATTGAAATAAGCTCTTCGCTGATTACCTAATTTTTGCAGCAATTACAGCATGATCACAGGAGGGAGCAACTGTCGATGGAGACAGTGACATATGTCAAAAGAGAACTGAGTACAGCCATCGCCGCATTGCTCTAGACGAATGAATAATTTGTTCACTGATGGCTCAATCTCTTTTGCATTTCTAAAATAATCAATGTATAGATCCGTTATTGCAAGCGATATATGCAATTGGCAGAACGGTGCTTAGTATATCTACCAACAGAGGACTGTAGCAGTTGTATTATTCTGTTCAGTGACGAACTATGCTCTATATGAGTTCTAGAATGAACAACGGATGGATCACGTATCTTTAGTGACATTCACAAATGACAATACGGTACTGAGCGTAGCCATCTACACAATACTATGGTCATTGAATAATTCTGTTAGCTGATATGCTAATATCGCCAGCAATTGTAAAATGATCAATGGAGACAGCAACTGCCACAGAAGACATTGATATATCCCAATAGAGTACTGAGTATACCTATCAACAGAGCATTGAATCGATTGATTAATGTGTTTATAGATTAAATAGATTCAATGGCAATAGTAGAATAATCAATGTATAGATCAGTTATGGCTAGACGTAATTACAATTGGCAGTACAGTACTTGGCTCGTCGACCAGCACAGCACTGTAGCCGTTGCATTAATCATTCAACTGATGATTTAAACTCTATAGAAGTTCCAGAAATATATACGGGATGATCACATATCTTTAGTGATATTGACAAATGGCAATACGGTACTGAGTGTGGCCATCTATATTATAGCCATTCAATTATTCTGTTCGCTGATTATCCAAATTCATCAGCAATTGTAGAATGATCAGTGGAGAGTACAACTTTCGCTGGAGACATTGATATGTGTCAATACAGAACTGAGTACAGCCATAGACACAGTACTGTAGCCGATAGAATAATTTGGTCACTGATGATATCGATATTACAGCAATTCTAGAATTACAACGGATGTATCCGTTACCGCTCGAGACTATATCAAATGACAACACAGTTCTGAGTTCAGCCATAATCACTGTACCGCCTCCGTTGGACTAATGTGTTCACTGTTGACATAAATTCCACAGTGAATCTAGAATAATCAAGGCATACATCAGTTATAGCTAGGGGTAATTAATATTCCCATTACTAAAGTTGGTATATTCAGAGATAGAGCACTGCAGCAGTTGGATCAATCCATGCAGTGATGAGATATATTCCCTTGCAATTCTAGAGAGACAATGTACAGATCCTTTACAGTTTGAGACATAGACAATTTAGGAGACAGTATTGAGTACAGGAATCAGGAGTGTACTGTAGCAGATTAATTTGTTTGCACACTTATGATGTAAATTCTAATGCTTCCCAAGAGTAATCAATATATATTACGGTTAAGCCTAGATATATTTACAATTGACGGTCCTGTACCTGGGACACCCATGAACAGAGTACTGTAGCCGTCGGTTTAATCCGTTCAATGATGATTCAGATACTATAACCGTGCTAGAATGACGAAATAAAGATCCATTATCGTCCGAGATATTAACAAATGACAACACAGTGCTAGGTGCAGCCATCATCATAGTACTGTACCCGTTGGAATAATTTGTTCACTGATGACACGGACTCTTCAGTAGCTCTAGCGTAATACATGTATACATCAGTCACGCCTAGAGATAATTACAGTTCCCAGTACGGTAGTTGTTACATCCACCAATTGAGAGCTGCAACCGCTGGACTAATCTGCTCAGTGATGATTTAAGTTCCACAGTAGTTATTGAATGATCATGGTATACATCACTTGTGGCTAGAGATATTAACAATTTCCGGTACGGTAGTTGGAACGTTCACCAATGGCGAACTGAAGCCATTGGATTAATCTGCTAATTGATTATTTATACTATTGATGTTCTAGAATGACGAAGGAGTGACCCGTTATCGTTCGAGATATTAACAAATTACGAAACAGTAATGAGAACAGCCATCGTCACAGTACTGTAATCGCTGGATTAATTTGATCACTGACGATGTGTGATCCAATTCAAGTCTGGAATAATCAATGTATACGGTATGTACGGTTAGGTCTGCAGATATCTATAGTTGAGGGTCCGGTAGTTATAACTTCTGCCGATGGAGCCCTGTAGCCATCGGATCAACCTGTTCAGTCATGATAAAAGTTCTATTGCTATTCTAGAACTACAAAGGACTGGCCCATTATCGCTTGAGACATAGACAATTGACGAAAGAGTACAGAGTACAGCCATTATCACTGTACTTTTGCCCGTTGAACCAATTTGTTCACTGGTAATCCAAATTTAATCGAAACTCAAGGACAATCAATGTAGAGTATGGTTACGTTTAGAGGCATTTACAATTGACAGTACGGTACTTGGTACATCCATCAACAGGGAATGGCAGCCGTTGGATTAACCTGTTCAATGACGATTTAAATTTCACAGCAACTCTAGAATGACAAAAGTCATACCGATTGCAGCTCGGTACATTGGCAATTGAGGAAACAGTACAGAATGCAGCCATCGTCAAACTGCCTTAGCCGTTGGACTAACTTGTTTACTGATAATTTAACTTTAACGGCAATCCTAGAATAACAAATACATAGGACCGTATGGCGAGAGATGTTTACAACAGGCATTACGGTACATAGTTCATCCAACAACGGAGAAGTGCAGCCGTTGGATTAATCTGTTTGCTGAAGGTTTATATTCAATTGCAATTCCAAAGTGACAAGAGACGTATCCGTTATAGCTCGAGGTTGACACGGGTCAATAAGCGGTTTTATATAAAAATAAAGGAATTAAACTCCGGGATAGAAGATAGACGCATTTTAATGGATCAGCCTACTTTGAGCAAAATAAGACAAACTCTTGAAGAGAGAAACGCTTTACTCTATTTCAATTATAGTTTGCTATACGGTACCGATGCTACACCGTAGTTGTAACAAGGGTTTGGTCGACACAAGTAAAACAGATTTGTAGTACTGTAGCCAAATGATAATCGACAACTCGTTTTTGCACATTTCAGAGTCATATTTATGCAAGTTCAGTATGACTAGGTGGGGATTGTGTCTTGGAATCAGAAGTTATTTCGGATGTCAGATGTTTACAAGGCAATGATGTCTTGATTTGTGGTGCTGTCGCTGGTATTACATTGTTCTGAGGTGTGGTGTTATCGGTGGTATTTCGCCCCCTTCTCATCTTCTCGTTCACCCCTGGGAAGCGTATGATTTCCGTGTTGATTGGTATAGGTAAGCTTTCTTCTGATGTATGAGGAGTCACCAAATTTTGAAGGATCGGACTGAAGGTGGCTGCTCTTCCTTGATTACGTTTTCCACTTTCGTATCGTACCTGTGGGTCATATACATTTGTGCTTTCGTTACAACATATATTTACTCAAATATTTTTCGGTATATGTTTTGAGATAATGCAGAAAAGTCCTATTTTATACAGTGTATATAATGTTACAAGCCCTATGGTCGCGTAACCAATATATGTGAGAATGTTGGTAAGAGCTTCTTTGGCTGAAAATCTTCTTTTCTCATCGCGTAGGTTGTCTAATTGTATGTCTAGTTGATCTAATGTGTTTTTATAATTACTGAAACCAGGAGAAATTATGGCACTGATGGTACAATTCCTTTTAACATGTCATCTACTGTTAATTCCACTTCTAAACCTATTGCATAATTATGAATAATAATTGTGCTGTTCTGTGTTGTTTCTCCCACTTTCATTACATGACCTTCATATGTTAACAAGCAAGGTCGATTTGTAGTTCGTATAACGGGCCGGATAATTTCTGAAACTTCTGGTTTATCACAAGGTGCGCTAACAGTTGCTATTTCCTGACGGATTACAATATACTTGTTATACTGTTCCATTGGTATGAATACTAAATAATTTACTTTGAAAATTGCGGTGTTACATTTATCATTGCAACTGAAATTTAATATGCCATGGCTTATTGGCTGAGATAATTTGCTCATTTTCCTTCCGTAGTTTTTCTACAATTTCTTTGAATCGCACGTAAATCGGTATAAATGTAAGAATCTGATTGTGAAATTACATATTCATGATCAAGTATATGCGTAGTGAATGCATTGTTATATTTTCTAGGTATGGGATAGCTCCTAATCAGCTTCCATTCTTGATTGCTAAGCATAGGAATTTTAATTTCATAAAGTATTGTGTCTTGTAAGGTAGTGAGACTTATGCTGCTAATATCGATAATTGTAAGAATGCTTCAAGGTCGAGTTTTTAATAATAGATGTTGAAATTTTGCAAGATCATTAAAGGTTTCATTGAACTTTTCTATTGGTTTCATAGTAGTATCTATGATTCCTTGTTTCCCTAGTATCAGCATAAGCTGAAGGTCATTAGCCTTAACCATTAAATGATTAGCCAATCTGTCGGTTATTAAGAGGTTATTGAGCACATGTTCTCTATTTACGGTACATGATATTTTGTTACATAATTGGGAAGTTATTCGGAAATTTTGTTGAATAGATGGTGTTCGTGGTTGCCTTTTATGAAATCCTTTATGATAGCTGTCAGATTTTGTACTATGCGCGTTACTGTGTTGGTTTTTGCAAACAGTTTTTCAATGTATTCGTTGATGAGGGTTAAACCGCTTTAATCTATTGTGCCAAATAATGATTTGGATATATATCCTATTATGTTAATGCGACCTGTTTTAGCTATTCTCTTGTGTAGTAACGTGTGGAGCTTGTTAATCTTCCTAGCGACGATAATAATTCTGAGTTTCAAACTATGATATTCTGTTCCTTCGCATATCCCTATATTATGTGAACAAAAATTACGTATGTTAGTATTAAATAAGTGTACGGTTTCTAAGTCTGTTCTTAGCTCATCGATTTTGAATAACAAGATAATTTATAATTCCTTAGAATGGGTGTTCGTAGCTCCAAAATCTTCTGTTACTGTCTAAGCTTAGTTTATGGGCTCGAGTTAGATATTGGTGGATGTTCCGAGTCTTATAACCTAGGGTAATAAGGTTTGAGTAGGTTACCATGTACCATAGTAGGTTTGTTATGTATATCAATGGTGTAATTTGGTGCGTTAATGTCCAATATAGTGTAGGGACCTAGCCATACATTTGAATGTTTGTTATGTTTATGTCCATTTTGTAGGAGTATCCCACCTCCTATCATGCGGGAACAACTGATTTTCAATTCTTTGGCTTGGGTTTCTTTACATTCCTTCTTATTTTTGTTCAGAATTCGTTTTGCGTTGTCTAAATATCCTTGATGTCTACGTTTCCATAGAGATATGGGTTCATTTTTCTAAGTGTTAGCTGTGGTGGCTATTGATGTATGTAAATTAGCTTCTCGTCCAAAAGTAAGTTCGAAGGGTGTAATTAGTCCTACAACGTATAGAAGTATTACATGCCATAGAAATGTGATTTAAATGTTCGTCCCATTCTGCGTCGATTTGCTTAATATTGGCTCTATTCGTATCTTTTATAGTACTGGGTGTCCATTCTAAGCCACCATTGGATTGAGGATTATGACTTGTCTTCTCAACATGTCTTACTTCAAATAATTGTTCGAAACCTTCCATAAGCTTACACACGATATTTCCTTGATCGGCTAGGTTATGTTTTGGAGGTGAAAAGATATAAATGTAATGGCTCATAATGGCATTTATAATGGTACTGGCACTTTGGTCTTGGAGTGGAATTTGTATTTGGTACTTGGTTAAACAATCTTGTATGGATAGGATAAGTGAATCCTTTTTCTCAGGTAATGTGAGAGAGCCGAATACATGCACGCTGATTTTATCGTTAGGATTCTCCGGGGTGTCTGTCAATTTGGCTTCTCCCGTAGGTCTAATTCTGGTTGCCTTGACAATCGCCACAATTTTTAATGCAGTCAGGAATGTCTTTGCCCATATTTTTCCAGTAATACATAGATATTATTCTATCATTAGCTTTACTTTATCCTGTGTGTTGTTGTATGTCCTGGTTTCTTCGTAGGATGTTTTAAACTTCTTCTTGAGTGTATTCTCTTAATGGGCGTCAAGCGAATTCAAGAGTTTTGTCCGGGCAGCCTTCCATGAGAGATCTAAGCGTTAGTTAAATACTAACATGTTCAATGTTTGGGAAAGTATGTTTTATGCCGAATTTTATACTTTGATTATTTTGTTGTAAAGCTGCAAGGTTATGCAGTTTAAGTGACCAAACTTTTTCATCGTATGTACCTAAAATGTCGTTGGAGAGGTATTCCCAATGGGGATTGTTAGCTTCTATTTTTAATGGAAATGGTGTGGTTTCAGTCTTCCAGTCGATGTACTGTTCGTGTAGTTCGTTTTCGTCTTCTACTGAAGTTTGTATACCATCAGCCTCTATTGAATTTGTTTCATTTAAAATTTCGTCAGGTAGTAAATTTTCTAAATTTTCTGGTTCGAATATTGCTCTGATTTTTAATTTTACTGGTTGAACTTCTATAATTTGGGCATGGTGCGTTCTAGAAGGGGTATCTGCAACTATATTATCATTTTCTCTTTTA
>NW_016917837.1:25675-26644 GCF_001483705.2 Eufriesea mexicana
GTGTACTTTCCACATCCGTGCTCTGCCTCCGCTGACCGTAGTTGGCGTGGATAGTTGTCTGCGAAAAGCAGTGTAGAAGTCTCCAAACGTTGAAATTTGACAATTCGGATAGCTTGTTTTGCATGATCTATGATTTTTTCGGTAATTGCCAGCCTTATTAAATGTAAATAACTGTTTGCTCGCTTTCCTGCAAAACTTTTGCTTCCGTTAAATTCTTCGACTGCTATGCCGTCTGCTCCATTCAATGTTTCAACGCTGCGGTGATATTTCCTTGGTACCATGAGCTGAGTTCCTGAGTTAGCGTTTGGTATTGCCGTACGTTGCTCCGCTGGTGGCTTGGTTGGTTCATTCCAGTTTGGTGTCCCGCAATGCCAGTGACGTCTTACTTGTCGTTAGTGAGCACAGACTCTGCATTAATGACAATAGTGCGTGTTGCTATGTTGAGAAATGAAGTTGGATATCGTAATTATCTTTGCTGTTCGATATGGCGTTCATCCATTTTAGTAATAGTAGTGTTAATATCTTCTTTAAATTTACGATGTACTTCAGTCATTCGAATCACACGATCACTTAACCCGACTGAGTTCTCTTGCAACACACTAATTTGCTTCAATATGGTGGCTTGAACTGAGTTAATTTTCTCTAAGCTTTCGATAATGCTACCTTCTTGTGATTTAAACATTGTTACCTTAGTTGCACTTATTTTAGTTGTGTTGTCTGGTAGGATATGCCGGTGCATTCCTCGATGGTGTTGCATACGTAGTCCCAAACCGTCAAGTTTCCGTACGTTCTGAACGTTTGTTTCACAAGAGGTAATTTACACGATGTGGATCCTGGCGGTATCGCCAATTTAATCACGGAACTATAAGGGGTTTTGTATAAAAATGAAGAAATCCAGGGAGGAACATAGACGCATTTTAATGAATCAGCCTATTTGGACTAAAATAAAAGAAACCCTTAGAGGGACAA
>NW_016917838.1:0-525 GCF_001483705.2 Eufriesea mexicana
AATTCTATAGTATTTGGTTTGAAAATTCAATTTTATTGACATTTTCGACTAATATCGTGGTGATCTTACATCCTTGCATAAATAAGGAGGAAAGATTCTCTTGGCACGCTACAGCCATTGCAGTGCTATAGAATCTGGCTGGAAAGTTTAATTTTATTGACATTTTCGACTAATGGCGTGGTGGGCTAATTCTCTTGCATTAATAAGGAGGGAAGATCCTATTGACGCGCTTTAGCCACCGTAATGCTATAGAATCCGTCTGGAACATTCAATTTTTTTGACATTTTCGGCTGATATCGTGGTGAGCTAACCTCCATTCATAAATAAGGAGGAAAGATTGCATAGGCACGCTGTACCCATTGCAGTGCTATATAATCTGTCTCGAAAATACAATTTTATTAACAATTTCGAATAATTTCGTAGTGTGTTATCCTTCTTGCATAAATAAGGAGGAAGAATTCTATTGGCGTGCTATAGCCATTACAATGGTATAGGATCTGCCTCGAAAATGCATCTTCATTGACA
>NW_016917839.1:0-1673 GCF_001483705.2 Eufriesea mexicana
ATCAGGTCAGGTCGTGTCAGGTCATGACGGGTCAGTTCCGTTCAGATCAGGTCAGGTTAGGCCGTTCCAGTGCGGGTCATGTGAATTCTGGTCTGGAGAATTCAGGTCGTCTCAGGGCAGGTCAGGTCAGGACAGGACAGGTCAGGTCACGTCAGGGCAGTTCAGGTCAGAACATGTCAGGTCAGTTCAGTTCAGGACAGGTTAGGTCAGGACAGGCCATGTCTGGGCTGGCCAGCCCAGGACATGCCAGGGAATGACGGGTCAGTTCCGGTCAGGTAAGGTCAGGTCAGGTCAGGCCAGGTCAGGCCGGGTCAGTTCCGGTCACGTTATGTCAGGTCAGGCCATTCCAGGTAGGGTCAGGTGATGTCAGGTCAGGTCAGGGCATGTGAGGTCAGGTCAGGTCAGTTCAGCTAATGTCAGTTCCGGCCATGTCAGGTCAGGTTATCATATGTTGTGTCAGGTTAGGTAAGGCTAGATTCCAATATGTTAGGTTAGGTTAGGTGAGTTTAGCTTAGGTTTGATTACGATAGCTTAGGATTGGTTTGGTTTGGTTAGGTTAGGTTAGGTTAGGTTAGGATTGGTTGGGATATGCTAGGTTACGTTAGGTTAAGTTAGGTTAGGTTATGTTAGGTCATGTCAAGTCAGGACAGGTCAGGTCAGTCAGTTCATGTCAGGTGAGATCAGGTCAGGCCAGGCCAGGCAATGTCAGGACAGGTCAGGTCAAGTCCGGTCGGGTCAGGTCATGTCAGATCAGGCACGACCAGGCAATATCAGGCCACGTCTGGTCAGGTCAGGTCAGGTCATGTCAGGTCGGGTCATTTCAGGACAGGCCAGGCCAGGCCATGTCTGGCCAGTCCAGGTCAGGCTAGGTCATGTCATGTCAGGTCAGTTCAGTCCAGGCCAGGCCAGGTAAGGTAATGACAGGTCAGGCCATATCAGGCAAGGGCAGGTCAGGCCATTCCAGGTCGGGTCAGGTGAATTCAGGTCTGGTGAAGTAAGGTCGTCTCAGGGCAGGTCAGGTCAGGTCAGGACAATCAGTTCAGGTCAGGTCAGGTCAGATCAGTTCAGGCAGGTCAGGTCAGGACAGGCCATGTCTGGGCTGGCCAGCCCAGGACATGCCAGGGATTGAAGGGTCGGTTCCGGTAAGGTCAGGTCAGGTCAGGTCAGTACAGGCCATGTCTGGTCTGGCCAGCCCTGGACATGCCAGGGAATGACGTGTCAGTTCCGGTAAGGTCAATTCAAGTCAGGGCAAGCTAGAATATTCCAGGTTGGTCAGGATATGTCAGGTCAGGTCAGGTCAGGTGAAGTCAGGTCAGATCAGGTCAGGAGAGGTCATGTTCGGTCAGGTCAGGCCAGGATAGGACAGGTCACATCAGGCCAGACCATATCAAGCCATGTAAGGTCAGGTCAAGTTAGGTCAGGTCAGGACAGGTCAGGTCTGGCCAGGATAGGTCAGGTCAAGTCAGGCCATGTCAGGTTAGGGTAGGTAAGGTTAGCTTACGATATGTTAGGTTAGGATAGATGAGCTTAGGTTAGGTTTGATTAGGTTGGGTTAGGATTGGTTGGGTTAGGTTATGTTAGGTTAGGTTAAGCTCGGTTAGCTAGGTTATGTTAGGTCATGTTAGGTTAGGTTTCGTTATGTTGGGTTAGGAAAAGTTTGGGTAGGTTGGGTT
>NW_016917840.1:0-847 GCF_001483705.2 Eufriesea mexicana
CATCCATACATACATCCAAACATACATCCATACATCCATACACAATCCCATACACTCACCCATTCATACATGCATAGACACATCCGCACATACATCCATATATTCATCCATACATCCGTGCATATATACATCCATACATCCATACATCCATCCACCATACATCCATCCATCCATACATCCATACATCCACCATCCATATATCCATAAATCCTTTCATTCGTACCTCCATCCATCGATACTTCCATCCTTCCATACACCCATACATATACACATCCATACGTCCATACATCCGTACATCCGTCCATCCATACCTCAATCCATCCACACTTCCAACCATCCATACAGCCATCCATCCATACATACGTCCATACATACAACATCCATACTTCCATACATCCATCCATCCTAATATCCACCCATTCATACATCCATCGATCCATACATCCTTCCATCCATGCAGCCATCCATCCATACATATATCCATCCTTACATCCGTCCATCCGTACAACCATACGTCCACACATCCATGCATCCATACATATATACATGCATACATCCATACATCCGTACATCCGTACACCCATACATCAGTCGTAACATACATCCATCCATCCATGCAAACATTCATCCATACATACATGCACCCATACATCCACCTTTCCACATATCCATCCATCCATACATACACCCATCCATACATCCATCGAACCATACATCCATCCATCCTTACAGGCACCCATCCGTACATCCATCGATCCACACAACTATCCATATATACATACATAAATATATACATCCATACATCCGTACATCCATACTTCCACATATCCATACATCCATAAATCCG
>NW_016917841.1:0-256 GCF_001483705.2 Eufriesea mexicana
AATACTTCCTTCTTATTTATGCAAGGAAGGTAGCTCACCACGATATTAGTCCAAAATGTCAATGAAATTGTACTTTCCAGCCAGATTCTATGACATTGCAGTCACTATAGCACTCCAAAAGGATCTTTCCTCCTAACTTGTGCAAGGAAGATATCTCACCACGATATTAGTTGAAAATGACAATAAAATTGAATTTTCCAGCAAGATTCTATAGCATTGCAATGCCTATAGAATGCCAACAGAATCTTTCCTCCTG
>NW_016917841.1:400-1009 GCF_001483705.2 Eufriesea mexicana
CTACGATATTAGTCGAAAATGTCAATAAAATTGCATCTTCCAGCCCGACTCTGCAGCATTGCAATGGCTAAAGCACTCCGAACGGATCTTTCCTCCCTATCAATGCAAGGCAGTTAGCTCACCACGATATTAGTCGAAACTGTCAATAAAATTGACCTTTCCAGCCAGACTCTGTACCTTTGAAAAGGCTATAACACGCCAATAGGATATTTCATCCTTATTTATGCAAGAAGGGTAGCTCACCACGATATTAGTCGAAAATATTAGTAAAATTGAGTTTCCCTGCCAGATTCTAGAGCATTGCAATGGCTATAGCACGCCAATAGAATCTTTCCTCCCATGTCTATGCAAGAAAGTTATCTGACCACGATATTAGTCGAAAATGTCAATAAAATTGAATTCTCCATATTCTCCAGCCAGAGTCTACAGCATTTCAGCGGCTATAGCACACCAATGGAATCTTTCCACCTTATTTATGGAAGAAAGTTAGCAAACCACTATATTAATCGAAACTGTCAATGAAATTGAACTTTCCAGCCAGATTCAACAGCATTGCAAATGCTATAGCACGCCAATAGAATCTTTCCTCCTTATTTATGCAAGAAAGTT
>NW_016917842.1:0-913 GCF_001483705.2 Eufriesea mexicana
AAGAGCGCAGTAGCAACCAAATAGCTGTTTGTAGCACAAAAGTCAATGCAATCCTATCCGAACTTATCCGCGGAACGTAAATTACTGCTGGCCGCGCGAGAACTAAGCAGAGTATGTCAGAGCAGTGTGGAACGCAGCAATCGCCTGAATAGTAGTTTATAGCAAATCGTATGGGGTACCCTAGCCCAATCTGACCTAACCTAACCTAATCAAACGTAACCGATCCCAACCTAACATGCCTAGCACGCAATCGCTGGCCTCCCCACCGCCAAGCGGGGCATATTACAGGTGGGTGGACCGCAGAGTTCCATAGAGCGGAAGTGTAATGCACGAAGTTCAAGGATATCCTCATCCAAACCAAACAATCCGAACGTAACCGAGCATAACCTAACACAGCCTAGCACGCTGCGGCCACTATTTCGAGCATTCCTAGTTAAAAGCAGGGAACATTAGATAACAGTAAAGGGCGGGAATCCACTGAGAAGCAGTGTACGGAAAAAAGTCAAAGCTACCATATCCTGCCCTAGCCAAACTTAACACAGCCATACGTAATCTATCTCAAACTATCGTGCCGCGGTCGCTATTGCTGGCCACCCCAGTGTAAAGCAGAAAATACTAGAACACAGAAGATCGCACGAATCCACCGAAAAGCAGTGTACACCTCGTAAGTCAAAGCTATCCAGGCCTAACCGGGACTAACATAACCTTACCAAACGTAGCCTAACCCAACCTAACGTGCCGAGACCGCTATTGCTAATCCCCAGGTCTAAGCAGAACATGTTAAAGGGGGTGCGGCGCAGAGAACCATGGAATCGCAGCGTATAGCAGAAAAGACAATGCTATCCGAACATAGTCCGGGCCAACATATAACCAAACGATGCATAACTGAACGTAACGAGCTGCCACCACTATT
>NW_016917843.1:0-219 GCF_001483705.2 Eufriesea mexicana
GTTCATGTTAGGTTTAGTTATACTACGCTTGTATGTGCTACGTTAGGATTGGTTAGAATAGGCTAATTTGACATCTGTGCTATTCACTGCTATTCCGTGGACTACTGCGCTCTAAGTTGCTCTAACATTCTCTGCCTGGCCCTGCGGATGACAGCGATACTTGTTTCGTCACGTTTTGTTCAGTTACACTGCGTTTGGGTTGGTTAGGTATGGTAAGGT
>NW_016917844.1:0-235 GCF_001483705.2 Eufriesea mexicana
GGCGCTAGGCGATCTATTCAGCAAGCTACAACAGATTATTGATTTTGAATAAACTTATTCTCTTGGAAGTATCTGGCTGTACTTGCCATTGGATTGCAGGCGATAGGCGATGGAATCACCAAGCTATTGCAGCTTATACGTTTTGAATAAACTATTTCTCTGGCGAGCAGACTGCTGTACTTGCCATTGGATTGAAGGCGTTAGGCGATGTAATCACCTAGCTATAACAGGTTAT
>NW_016917845.1:0-886 GCF_001483705.2 Eufriesea mexicana
CCATACATCCATACATCCATCCGTCCATCCAGAAATCCATACATCCGTACATCCGTACATCCGACCATCCATACCGCAATCCATCCATACAACCATCCAACCTTAAGGCCATCAATCCATACATTCATCCATACATATACCCATCCCTCCATAGATCCATCCAGCCATACAACCACCCATCCATACATCCATCGATCCATACATGTATCCACCCATACAACCATCCATCCATACATTCATACATCCATTCACTCATACATCCATCCATCCATACATACATATAGATATACATCCATACGTCCATACATCCATACATCCATTCATCCATACAACCTTACACACATCCATACATATACCCATACATACGTCCATACATCCATACAGCCATACTTCCATACATGCATACATCCATACGTTCATACGTCCGTACATACATGCATAACTCCATACACTCATCCATACTTACATCCATAGACACATCCGTAAATGCATCCATACACACATCCATGCATGCATCCATCCATACATCCATCCATACATTCATCCATACAAGCATCCATACATACATCCATTCTTCCGTCCATTCACCCATCCATTCGTCCACCCACACATCCACATCCATATATTCTTACATACATACATCCATGCATACAAACATCCGTACATCCGTAACGCAAATGCGACCATACATTCATACATCCATACATAGAAACGTCCATACCTTAATACATCAATACATCCATACATCCATACATCCATCCATCCAACCATCCATACATACATTTATCCGTACATCCACACATTCGTACAACCATACGTCCACTCATCCATTCATCCATACTCGCATACATCCATACATTCTCCCATCCATACATTCATACATACG
>NW_016917846.1:0-886 GCF_001483705.2 Eufriesea mexicana
TGATGGATGGATGTATGGATTGGAAGGATGTATGTGTCGATGGATGTATGGATGGGTGGATGCCTGGATGGATGGGTGTATCGAATGATGGCAGTACGAATGGCCGGGTTTATGTGTGAATGGACGTGTGGATATATGGATGTATACATGCCTGAGTGTATGAATGGATAGATTTATGGATCGATGGATGCACGAATGGGAGGATGTGAGGATGGGAGGATATACCGATGGATGGATGTATGGAGGGATGGATGGATGGATGGATGCATGTAAGGTTGGGTGGTTGTGTGAATGTGTGGATGTATGTATGTATGGATATTTGAATGTATGGATGTATTTGAGTTATGTATATATGGATTTATTGATGTACGCATGTATGGATGTACGGATGCAAGTGGATATATAGATATGTGGGTGGATGAATGTTTGGGTGGATGGACGGAAGAACGGATGTATGTACGGATGTAGGTATGGATATATCTATGGATGTATGGATGGGTGTTTGTATGGATGTATGTATGGATGTACGTATGGATGTATGTATGGATGTGTGTATGGGTGCATGTATGGATGTGTGGATGTACGTATGGATGTACGTATGGATGTATGGTTGTATGGTTGGACGGATTTATGGATGCATTGATGTGTGGAAGTATGCATGTACGGATGTATGGATGTATGAATGTATGTATGTATGGCTGTATGGATCGATGGATGCATAGATGGGTGGACGTATGGATGGATGCCTGTATGGATGAATGTATGTATGGACGGATTGAGGAATGGATGGAAGGATGTACGGATGTATGGATTTATGTATGTGTATATTTGTGGATGTGTGGATGGATGGATGTATCGAAAGATGGAAGTACGAATGGATGGATTT
>NW_016917847.1:0-2238 GCF_001483705.2 Eufriesea mexicana
TACTGACATTTTCGACTAATACCGTGGTGAGCAAACCCACTTGCACAAATAGGGATGAAACATCCAATTGGCGTGCCATAGACATTGCAATGCTATAGAATCTGGCTGGAAAATGCAATTTTATTGACATTTTCGTCTAATATCCTGGTGAGCAAGCCCACTTGTGTAAGTAGGTATGAAACATTCTATTGGCGTGCCACAGACATAGCAATGCTATAGAGTCTCGCAGGAAAATTCAATTTTATTGACATTTTCGACTAGTATCGTGGTGAGGATACCCACTTGCATAAATAGGGATGAAACATTCTATCGGCTTGCCATAGACACTGCAATGCTATAGAATGTTGCTGGAAAATACAATTTTATTGACATTTTTGACTAATATCGTGGTGACCTATCTTTCTTGGATATATATGGAGGAAAGGTTCTACTGGCGTGCTGTAGCTATTGCAATGCTATAGGACCTGGATGGAAAATTCAATTTTATTGACGTTTTCGACAAATATCGTGGTGACATGTCATTCTTGCATAAATAAGGGCGGTAGATACTATTGGCGTGATATAGCCATTGAAATGCTAAATAATCTGTCAAGATAATTCAATATTATTGTCGTATTCGACTAATATCGATGTGGCCTACCTTACTTGCAAATATAAGGAGGACAGGTACTAGTGGCGTACTGTAGTCATTGCAATCCTGTAGAATCTCGCTGCAAAATAAATTTTTATTGACATCTTCGACTAATATCGTGGTGAAATAACTGTATTGCATAAATAAGGAGGAAGGATTCTATTGGCGTGCCATAGCCATTGCAATGCCATAGAATCTTGCTGGAAAATTCAATAATTAGACCCATATCCTGGTGGACTAACTTTCGTGCATAAATAAGGAGGAAACGTTCTAGTGGCGTGCTATAGCCATTGCAATGATATAGAATCTGGCTTGAAAATAAATTTTTATTGACATTTTCGACTGATATCTGGGTGATATAATTGTATTGCAAAAATAAGGAGGAAGGATCCTATTGGCGTGCCATAGCCATTGCAATGCTATATAATCTTACTGGAAAATATAATTTTATTGACATTTTCGACTAATATCGATGTGAGCTAATTTTCATGCAAAAATAAGGAGGAAAGACTCTATTGGCGTGCTATAGCCATGGCTATGCTATAGAATCTGGCTGGAAAAGTCAATTTTATTGAGATTATCGACTCGTATCGTGGTGACCTAACTTTCTTGAATATATCAGGAGGAACGATTCTACTGGCGTGCTATAGCCACTGCAATGCTACAGAATCAGTCTGGAAAATTCAATTTTATTGACGTTTTCGACTAATATCGTGGCGACCTAACTTTCTTGCATAAAGAAGCACGACAGAAACTATTGGCGTGATAAAGCCAAAGAAATGCTGTATAATCTGGCTCGAAAATTCAATAATATTGACATGTTCGACTAATATCGTGGTGACCTGACTTTCTTGCATTTATAAGAAGGAAAGATTCTACTGGCGTGCTATAGCCATTGCAAAGCAATAGTATATGTCTGAAAAATTCAACTTTAATGACATTTTCGACTAATATCGTTGTGACCTAGCTTTCTTGGGTATATAAGGAGGAAAGATTCTACTGGCGTGATGTAGCTATTGCAATGCTATAGAACCTGGCTGGAAAATTCAATTTTATTGACGTTATCGGCTAATATCGTGGTGACCTAACTTTCTTGTATAAATAAGGACGATAGATACTATTGGCGTGCTATAGCCATTGCAATGCTGTAGAATCTGGCTGGAAAATACAAATATATTGACATTTTCAACTAATATTGTGGTGATCTTACTTTCATGCATAAATAAGGAGGAAAGACCTTCCCGGCGTGCTGTAGCCATTGCAATGGTATAGAATCTGGCTGGAAAATTCAATTTTAATGACGTTTTCGACTAATATCCAGGTGACCTATCTTTCTTGCCTAAATAAGGAAGATAGATACTATTGGCGTGCTATTGCCATTGATATGCTATAGAATCTGTCTGGAAAGTTCAATTTTAATGACATTTTCGACTAATAACGTGGTGAACTAGCTGTCTTGCATAAATAAGGAGGAAAGATTCTACTGGCGCGCCATAGCAATTGCAATGCCATAGAGTCTAGATAGAAAATTCAGTTTTATTGATATTTTCTACTACCATCGTGGTCAGCGAACCTTCTTGTATAAATATGATGGAAATATTATATTG
>NW_016917848.1:0-212 GCF_001483705.2 Eufriesea mexicana
GGCCTATTCAAGGTCTATAATCTGTTATAGCTTGGTGAATAGATCGCCAACCGCCTTCAGTCCAATGGCAAGTACAGACACCTACTGGGCAGAAAATAGGTCTATTTAAAATCTATGACATGCTATCGCTTGGTGAATAACACCGCCTTACGCCGTCAATCCAATGGCAAGTACAGCCACCTCCTTGCAAGAGAATAGGTCTATTCGAAATC
>NW_016917849.1:0-775 GCF_001483705.2 Eufriesea mexicana
GTCGCAGATGGAGCTAACGGGCGCAGATATCATACTGTTGCAGGAGCCCTACACCATGGAAGGCAACGTACCTGGATTTGGGACGAGCGTCGCGATCGTGTGTCGCGGGGATAAGCGTGCCCCACCCCTCGCGGCGGTGGGGATCAGAGGAAACCATATCTCGGCTCTCGAAATCGCGAGTTTGTGCACGAGACACTGCGCTTGTGTACAGATAAGCGACGGAGACGCCGAGGTATACGCGCTTAGTCAATATTTTCCGAAGTCGGAAAATATTGAAGTCGGCATCGCGCAGTTGGATAAGGTGTTGACGTACCTGCGGGGCAAAAGGGTCATCGTCGGAGCGGACGCCAACGCCAAGTCACCCCTGTGGTTAGGAGCTTGACGAACGCGGCGAGCTCCTAGACGGCCTGATTGCACAGCACGGTCTGTTGGTGCAGAACCGGCCGTGCGACGCCACAACGTTTGAGACAACGCGCGGGAAATCTAACATCGACGTGACGCTAGTCACTAAGGATACACTACCGCTCGTGCACGACTGGAAGGTGCACGAGGAAGGAACCTCCGGATACTGGAGACGCGACTTAACCTCAAGATGAGGAAAGCACTGCCACCACCACTGCCACCACGCTACCACACCAGGAAGCCAAGTGGGAAAAGTTCCACAAACTCATTATGGAAGAGAAGAGGAACCTATCCGAAACGGTAATCAGGAGCCAAGAGGACGTAGAGAGTATGGTCGTAGAGCTGGAGCGGGTTCTCACCAAAGCCTGCGACG
>NW_016917850.1:0-1133 GCF_001483705.2 Eufriesea mexicana
GCTCTGAGGATTGCAGCAATAGCGGTCTCGGCGCGTTAGGATTATTTATGCATCGTTTGGTTATGTTCTGTTGGTTTGGGTTTGATGTGGGTTGCTCCGAACTTTCTAATATACAATACGATTCTATGGACCTCTGCCTCCCGCTCCCCACTAATTTGATCTACTTTGGATCTGGGGCGGCAAGAAATAGTGATCGCGGCTCGTTAGGTTGAGTTAAGTTACGTTCGGTTATGTTACGTTTGGCTATGTTATGAGAGGAATGCTTTGACTTTAGTGCCATAGTCTGCTATTAGGTGTATTTCTGCTCAATACATTGCTTTAATATTTTCAGCTTAGCTCAGAGAAGGCCAGCAATAGTGGTAACGGCATGAAATGGTGAGTCATGTTACGTTCGGTTAGGTTGGTTGTGGATAAGTTTGGTCAGGGTGGACTCAACTTTTGTGCTGTACACTACTATTCTGCAGATTTATGCGCTCTACTGTGATCCAGTATGTCCGGCTTGGATCTCGGGAGGCCAGCAGTGCTGGTCTCGGCACGTTAGGTTGTGTTAGGATATGTCTCGTCTCGTTACGTTTGGATATGTTACGAGGGGTTAGCTTTGACATAAGTGGTGAAGTCTGCTATTATGTGGATTCCAACGCCCTACAGAGCTATAATATTTTCATCTTGGCGCTGGGAAAGCCAGCAATGGTGGTTTCGGCACGTTGTGTTGGGTCATATTATGTTCGATTAGGTTGGGTTAGGAAAGGTTTGGTCGGTATAGCTATAACTTTTGCACTGTTCAACTCAGTACGGTGGATTTCAGCGCACTACTGTACTCAAGTGTGCCCTGCTTGGCTCGGGGAAGGGCAGCAATATCGGTTTCGGCACATTAGGCTGAATAATGCTATGTTCGGCTATTTTATTTTGGTTTGGGTTAGGTTTGGGTAGCTATGACTTTTCTGATATACACAGCGAATCAATGGACTTCTGCGCTCTACTTTCGGCTAATGTTTTCTGCTTGGCTCTGGGGTTGCCTGCAATCGTGGCCTCGGCGCTTAATTTTGGGACAGGTTAATTCGGTTAGGTTAGGATATGCTAAGTTTGATCAGGAGTGCTTCAACTTTTGCGCTGTACAATGGTATTCGGTGGAT
>NW_016917851.1:0-1018 GCF_001483705.2 Eufriesea mexicana
CGTATTCTATAGCATAGCGACGGCTGCAGCACGCAAATTGAATACTTCCTCCTTATTTAAGAATGAAAGATAGCCCACCACGATATAAGTCGAAAATGGCAATAAAATTGAATTTTCCAACCACATTTAGTATCACTTCAATGCCTATAGCACGCCAATAGAATCATTCCTCCTTAGTTATGTAAGAAAGTTAACTCACCACGATATTAGCCGAAAATGGCAACAAAATTGTAAAAAATTGTATTTTGCAGCTTCAAACTATATCATTGCATTGGCTATAGCACTCAAAAAGCATCTTTCCTCCTTACTTACGCAAGGAAGTTAGCTCACCACGATATTAGTCGAAAATGTCCACAAAATTGAACTTCCCAGGCAGATTCTACAGGATTGCGACGGCTATAGCACGCCAGTTGAATCTTTCCTCCTTATTTAGGCAAGAAAGTTAGCTCACAACGATGTTAGTCGAAAATGCCAATAAATTTGAATTTTCCAAACACATTCTATATCAATGCAGGGGCTGTAACACGACAAAAGTATCTTTCCTATTTATTTATGCAAGACAGATAGCTCACCACAATATTATCCGGAAATGTCAGGAAAATTGAGTTTTTCAGCCACATTCTAAAGCATTGCAATGGATATAGCACGTCACAAGTATCTTTCCTCCTTACCAATGCAAGGAAGTTTGATCACCACGATATAAGGCGAAAATGTCAATAAAATTTTATTTTCCGGGAGGATTCTATAGCATTCAATGCCTATAGCACGCCAATAGTTTCTTTCCTCCTTTTATGTGCAAGAAAGTTAGCTCACAACGATATTAGTCGAAAATGTCAATAAAATTGAATTTTCCAAACACATTCTATATCAATGCAATGGCTACAGCACGCCAATAGTATCTTTCCTCCTTATTTTTGCAAGAAACATAGCTCACCACTATATTAGTCGGAAATGCCAATAAAATTGAATTTTCCATGCATACTTTATAGCATTGCGACGGCTATAGCACGCCAATTGA
>NW_016917852.1:0-380 GCF_001483705.2 Eufriesea mexicana
ATGCAAGATAGGTAGCGCACCACGATATTAGTCGAAAACGTCAATAAAATTGAACTTTCCAGCTCGAATCTGCACCATTGCAACGGCTATAGCACGCTGAAAGTATCTTTCCTCCTTACTTATGCAAGGAAGTTGGCTCACCACGGTGTTAGCCGAAAATGTCAATAAAATTGCATTTTACAGCAAGATTCAGCAATATTGCTAGGGCTAAAGTACGCCAAAAGGATCTTTCCCGCATAATTATGCATGGAAGCTAGCTCACCACGATATTAGACGAAACTGTCAAAAAATTGCACTATCCAGCCAGATTCCAAAGTATTGCAATGGCTATAGTACGCCAATAGAATCTTTCCTCCGTATTTATGCAAGAAAGTTAGCTC
>NW_016917853.1:0-249 GCF_001483705.2 Eufriesea mexicana
CGTGCTATAACCATAGAAATGCTACAGAATCTGTCTGGCAAATTGAATTCTATTGACATTTTCCGGTAATATCGTGGTGACCTAACTTTCTTGCATATATAAGGAGGAAAGATTCTTCTGCCGTGCTATTGTCATGGCGATGCTATAGAATCTGTGTGGAAAATTCAATTTTATTGACATTTTCGGCTAATATCGTGGTGACCTAACATCCTTGCATAAATAAGGAGGGAAGATCCTATTGGCGTGCTA
>NW_016917853.1:326-636 GCF_001483705.2 Eufriesea mexicana
GTGACCTAACTTTCTTGCATAAATAAGGCGGGAAGATTCTATCGGCGTGCTACAGCTATTGCAATGTTATAAAATCAGGCTGGAAAATACAATTTTATTGGGATTTTCGACTAATATCGGTGTGACCTAACTTTCTTGCATAAATAAGGCGGGGAGATCCTATCGGCGTGCTACAGCTATTGCAATTGTACAAAATCAGGCTGGAAAATACAATTTTATTGAGATTTTCGACTAATATCGGTGTGAACTAACTTTCTTGCATATATAAGGGGGAAAGATGCTACTGACGTGTTATAATCATTGAAATTCT
>NW_016917854.1:0-917 GCF_001483705.2 Eufriesea mexicana
ATGGATCGATGGATGTATGGTTGGGTGGATGTTTGGATGGATGGATGGATGGATGGATGGATGGACGTATGGATGGATGGATGTATGGATGTATGTTTGGATGTATGTATGGATGGATGGCTGTATTATGGCTGGGATTGTGGATGAATTGAGGTACTGATGGACTGAAGTACGGACTTATGGATGTATGGTTTTATATATGTATGGATGTATAGATGGATGGATGTATAGATGGATGGATGTATCGAATGATGGAAGTACGAATGGACGGGCTTATGTGTGTATGGACGTGTGGATATATGGATGTATACATGGATGGGTGTATGAATGGATAGATTTATGGATCAATGGATGAATGAAAGGGAGGATGTATGGATGTGTGGATGTACGAATAGATGTATAAATGGATGTACGGTTGTAGGGACGGACGGATTTATGGATGTTTGGATATGTAGAAGTATGGATGAAGATGTATGAATGGATGTACGGTTGTAGGGACGGACGGATTTATGGATGTTTGGATATGTAGAAGTATGGATGTACGGATGTATGAATGTATGGATGTATCTATTTATGGATGTTTGTATGGATATATGTGTTGATCGATGGTTGTAAGGATTGGTGCTTGTGTGGATGGATGGATGGATGGTTCGATGGATGTATGGATGGATGGATGTATGGATGGATTGAGGAATGGATGTACGTATGTACGGATGTTTGGGTGCATGGATGTATATATGTATGGATGTATGGGTGTATGGATGGATGGATGTATGGATGGATGGAGGTATGCGTGGATGTATGAATGTATGTTTGTATGGATGTATGTATGTATGGCTGTATGGATGTATGGTAGGATGTATGTCTGGATGCATGGACGGATGGATGGATGGATTGATGTATGGATGTATGGATGG
>NW_016917855.1:0-584 GCF_001483705.2 Eufriesea mexicana
TTGGAAAATTCAATTTTATTAACTTTTTCGGCTAATATCGTGGCGACTTAACTCTCTCGCAAAAATAAGGAGGATAGATTCTAATGGCATGCTATAGGCATTGCAATGCAATAAAATCCTCCTGGAAGATTCAATTTTATTGACACTTTCGATAAATGTCGTTGTGAGCTAACTTCTTTGCATAGGTATGGAGGAAAGATCCGTTCGGAGTGCTATAGCCATTGCAATGCTGCAGAATCGGGCAGGAAATTACAATTTTATAGTCATTTTCGGTAATATCGTGGTGAGCCAGCTTCCATTGCATAAGTAAGGAGGAAAGATACTTTTGGCGTGCTATAGCCATTGCAATGCTGCAGAATCGGGCAGGAAATTACAATTTTATAGTCATTTTCGGTAATATCGTGGTGAGCCAGCTTCCATTGCATAAGTAAGGAGGAAAGATACTTTTGGCGTGCTATAGCCATTGCAATGCTGCAGAATCGGGCAGGAAATTACAATTTTATAGTCATTTTCGGTAATATCGTGGTGAGCTATCTTCCTGGTTATAAGTATGGAGGAAAGGTCCTTTTGTCGTGCTATAGCCA
>NW_016917856.1:0-1406 GCF_001483705.2 Eufriesea mexicana
TCAAAGCTATCCGAACCTAACCGAAAAAAGCATAACCTAACCGAGCGTATCATCGCGCAAGCTAACGTGCCGAGACAATTATTTCTGGCCTCCCCAGAGTCGAACAGAGTATAGCAGAGCAATGTAGGGCGCAGAGATCCACCGAATAGCCGTGTATAACACAGAAGTTAAAGCCACCCCATCCTAACCAAACCAAACGTAACATAACCGAGCGCAAAATAACTAAGACCTACGTGCCGAGAGCGATACTGCTGGCTCCCCCAGAGCCAAGCAGAATACACTCGAGCACAGTAGAGCGCAGAAGCCCAGCGAACAGCGGTGTATGGCATAAAAGTCAAAGCTATCCTACCCTAACCTTACAAAACGTAACATAAACAAACGCTATCTATCTCAAACTTGCGGACTGATACCACTATTGCCAGCTTCCACAGAGCCAAGCAGTACATGCTAGAGCACAGTAGAGCGCAGAAATCCATCGAACAGCAGTTTATACCACGAAAGTCAAACATATACTAACGTAACCCGAACTAACATACCCTAACCAAACGTAGGCTAACCAAACCTGACGTGCCGAGACAACTATTACTGGCCTCCCAAGTGTCGAACAGGGTATAGTAGAGCAGTTTAGGGCGCAGAAAGCCACCGAATATCAGTGTATGGGAAAAGAATCACTGCTATGCTATCCTAAGCTAACCAAACGATACACAGCGGTACGAACCTAACACACCCTGACGTGCGTACGCCACTATTGCTGTCATCCACGGAACAAAGCGGAACACATTAGTGCACAGTAGATCGCAGAAATCCACCGAACAGCTGTGTACAGCGCAAAAGTCAATGGTAATTTTTCGTAACTTAACAAATCGTAACACTACCAAACGTCGTAAAACTCAACCTAAGGAGCCGCCAGCAGCATTGTTAACCTCCCCAGAGCCAAGTACAACGTATGAGACGAGAATTTTGCGCAGAAATCCATAGAACCGCAATGTACAGTAGAAAAGGCAAAGACATCCAGTCTTAACCCAAAACAACGTAAACTATCTTAGCGTAGCCGAACTTAACGTAACCGGCCGCGACTAATATCGCTTCCCCCAGGGTCTAACAGATTATAGTCCACAGTAGATGGCAGGTTCCACCGAATAACTGCGTATAGCACGAAAGCCATTGCTACACTGACCAGACATACGCTGACCTAACCTAACCAAACGTAACATTACTCAACCCGACGTGCCACGAGCACTATTTCTCTCATCCCGAGAGTCGAGCAAGGTATACGGGAGCAATGTAGAGAGCAGAAATGCACCGTGCAGCAGTGTATAGCGCAAAAGTCAACTTTTTCATGTCCTAACCTACCCAAACGTAATATAAACGAACGTAACATAATTTAACCTAACGTACCGGGACCA
>NW_016917856.1:7926-8905 GCF_001483705.2 Eufriesea mexicana
TACGCTGCTATAAGGTGAACTTCTGCGCTCTACTGTGCTGTAGTTTGTCCTGCTTGGCTCTGGGGTGTCCTGCAATGGTTGTCTCGGGACGCAAGGTTGAGCCAGGTTACGCCTGGCATGGCTATGTTCGGATATGTTTGGTTAGTATAGCTTCGACCCTTTTGCTTTTCACTGCTGTTTGGTCGAAGTCTGTGCCCTGGATTGCTCTAGTGGCATCTGCTTTTCTCTGCGGAAGCTAGTGATAGCGGTCGTGGCAGGTTTGGTTGTGTTATGTTAGGCGTGGTAAAGTTAGGTTAGGTTATGTTTGGTAAAGATGGCATTGACCTTTGAGCTGTTCACTGCGATTCTGCGGATTTCTGCGCCCTACATTGCTCTTCTATACTCTGCTCGATCCTCGGGAGGCCAACAGTTTGTTCGCCGCATGTTAGGTTGAGTTATGGTACGTTTGGCTGTGTTAGGTTACGTCGTCTTAGGTTAGGGTGGCTTTGACTTTTGTGCTCCACACGCTTACTCTATGGAATCTTGCGCTCTTCTGTGAGCTATGACAATCTGCTTAAATCTGTGGATGTCGGGAATAGTGCTACCGGCACGTTAGGTTTAGTTATGTTACGTTAGGTTTGGTTAGGTTTAATTGGGTTTGGATAGGATAGATTTGACTTTTGTGCCATACACTGCTACCTTGTGGGTTTCTACGCTCTAGTGTGCTCTAATATGCTCTGGCTGGCGCTGGGCTAGCCAGCGCTAGTGGTATCGGCGCGTTAGTTCCAGTTAGGCTGTGTTCCGTTATACTACGTTTGGTTAGGTTAGGAGAGGATAGCTTGACTTCAGTGCTATAGTCCGCTATCAGGTGGATTCCTGCGCCCTACATTGCTCTAATATCTTCAGCCTCGCTCATTGAAGGTCAGCAATAGTGGTCCCGGCTAGTTATGTTGAGTCATGTTACGTTTGGTTAGGTTGCGATAGGCAAAGTTTGGTTACG
>NW_016917856.1:9275-23394 GCF_001483705.2 Eufriesea mexicana
TGGATTTCAGCTCCCTACAGTGCTCTAATGTCTTCAGCTTGGCTCTGGGGAGACCCCCAAAACTAACCTCGGCACTTTATGTTGATACATGTTAAGTCCGATTAGGTTGGGTTAGGCTAAGTTTTGTCAGGGTAGCTTTAGCTTCTGTGCTGTACACTGCTATGCAGTGGATTTCTGCGCTCTGCTGTGCTCTAGTGTGTCCTGCTTTGCTCCGCGGTGGGCAGCAACAGCTGTCTTGGAACGTTAGTTTCAGTTAGGCTATGTTTGGATATGTTCTGCCTGTTTCGGTTATGGTTGGTTATCCTTGACTTTTCTGATATACACTCCGATTCTACGGATTTCTGCAATCTACTCTCCGCCAGTGTGTTCTGCACGGCTCTGAGGAGGCCAGCAATCGTAGTCGCGGCACGTTAGGTAGGATTAGGTTAGGCTAGGATATGTTAGTTTAGGTTAGGTTAGATTATATTATGTTAGGTTAGGATAGATTTGGTTGGGTTAGTATAGGTTATCCTTGTCTTTTGTGCCGTACACTAAAATGCGGTGGATTTCTGCGCTCTACTGTGCTCTGGTACGTTCCGCATAGCTCTGTGGAAGCCAGCAATAGAGGTGTCGGCATGTTAGGTTGTGCTAGGCTACGTTTGGCTTGGTTACGTCAGCCTGGGCTAAGTTTGGATAGATATGACTTTCTTGGTACACACTGATGTTCGGCGGATTTCTACGCTCCAGTGTGCTCTACTATAATCTGCTCGAGACAGCGGAGGGAAGTAATCGTTGTCGTGGCGCCTTATGTTCAGCTAGATTGCGGTAGGTTATGTTACGTTTGGTTATGTTGGGATAGGGAATCTTCGACTATTGTGCTATGAACTGCTCTTCTATGGGTTAAGTTTGGTCAGGATAGGAGTGGACAGCTTTTACTTTTGGACTGTGCACTTCTATAGGGCTATACTGCTATCTAATGTTTCCTGCTTCGCTCTGGGTAGGACAGGAATTGTGGTTGCGGCACATTCGTTTTTGTTCATTACTCTTGGTTTTGTTTTGGTAGGCTAAGATTTGTTGGGAAGCCTATGTCGTTTGTGCTATACACTGCTATTCGGATGATCCCTGCGCTCTACAGACCTCTAGCATATTCTCCTTGGCTGAGTTACGTTACGTATGGTTATGTAACGTTTGGAGATGTTAGGAGAGGATAGCTTTGATTTTCATGCTATACACCGCTATTCGCTGTATTTATGCGCTCTACTGTGCTCTAGTATACTATACTTGGCTCTGGGGATGCCAGCAATAGATATCTCGGCTCGTTTGCCTTAGTTATTCTAAGTCTTGTTAGGTTAGGTTAGGTCAAGTTTGGTTAGGATTTCTTTGTCTCCAACCTGAACCACTCGCGGGCGTCGTAGGACCTGCTCCTGCAGTCGCTCGTTGAGCTGGGCGTCGGACTGGCTGTTACCGCAGAGCCGTACCGTATTCTCGATCAAGCGGATGGTTCGGGGATCCTGACGGCTCCGTTGCGATCGTCGCCGGCGGACAACTGCGGACACTCGCACCATCGCTGTTTCACAGCAGTGAGGGATTCGTGGCGGTCTCCTGGAGCGATGTAGTCGTGGTGGGGTTCTACGTCTCCCCCAACCGCGGCCTCCCGTCGTGCGAGAGTTACCTGGACGAGCTCGAAGGTTTCCTAAGCGGACACATGGCTCGTCCGGTCCTGGCCCTGGGGTACTTCAACGCCCACTCCGCGGCGTGGGGTTCCCCGCGAACAGACGCTCGGGGCGAGGCCCACCAAGATTAGGCCGCGGTGCTGGATCTCCGGTTGCTCAACCGGGGTTCCGTACGCACGTGCGTCCGGTGGAACGGCACGTCCATCGTGGACTTGTCGTTCCCATCGCCGGCAGCTGTGCGGCGGGTCACCGGCTAGAGGGTGGCGGTGGAGGTGGAAATGCTTATCGACCACCTCCACATTACCATGATGATTGCCCTCAATCCACGCACAGTTCTGGAACCACCCAGCTGGAAGCACGCCACCACGCCGTGATGGGCGCTCGGACGCCTCGACCCCGACCTCTTCGCCGCGGCCGTCCAGGTCGTCGCCTGGGCGGATGGGGACGTCGGGCGCGAAATCGACAATGCGTGGTTATGGGCGGAGCGGCTAAGGGCGGCGATGACACGCGCGTGCACCGCCCCGGGATCGGGCGGCATCTCAGGCCGAGCCTTTCCAATGGCTCTGGAGGCGCGGGGTGACCGTGTGCGACGGCTGCTCGACAGCTGCATCAGGACCGGTCGCATCCCGGCATGTTGGAAGGGAGCGAATGTCGTGCTGATCCCGGAACCAGGGATGCCGCCGGACACTCCGAAGGCATACCGGCCAATATGCCTGCTCGATGACGCGGGCAAGCTCTTCGAGCGCGTTCTAGCTGCCCGCCCCCGAGTGAATTTAACGGATGTGGGTGCCGATCTCAGCGTTAGCCATTTCGGATTCCCGCATGGTCGGTCGACGGTCGACGCGATTAAGCGCGTTCGTACACTGTCGGGGCTGCCGCTGACCGGGGCGGGGTGGTGCTGGCGGTCGATGTCGATATAGTCAACGCCTTCAACACGCTGGCCTGGGCCGCCATCCGGTGTGCCCTATTGTTCCTCAAGGTTCCCCAATACGTGATGGATGTGGTCGGCCACTCTTTGGCGGAGCGCTCGATCGAGTATCCCGGACGATACGCGACCGTCGTGCATGCGACGAACTGAGGGGTTCCACAGAGATCGGTAATCGGGCCGATGCGCTGGGGCCTCGCGTACGACTCCGCGTTGCACACTCCCCTATCCCGCGGCCTGATCCTGGCGTGTTAGGCGGAAGACACGCTGGTGACGGCCGCCGGGTCGAGTTGGGGGGAGGCCACGCTGCGCGCGGAAAGCGGCGCGGCCCTCGTCGCAAAGAGCATCCTGTGGCTGGGGCTGAGTATCTCGCCCGAGAAGACTGAGGCAATGAGGATTTGCCATCGGCACCACGGGAAGCCGCCAAAGCCCCTGACGCGCGTAGGGAACGTCGTGGTCGAGGTACGGGACCGGATGAAGAATCTTGGTCTCTTACTCGATAGCCACTGGTAGTTGAACGAGCATTTCCTTGCGCTGGAACCACACCTGGAAGGTATGGCGGGGGGGGGGGGCGGGCGGCTATGCTTCCCAACCTGGGTGGGCCAGACGGGAGGGTGAACCGCCTCTACACGGTAGTCGCTCGCTCTGAAGCCCTTTACGGGGCTATGATCTGGGCCAACGACCAGGTCACTGGTCCGCACAATCGGGCGATTCCCCGGCGAGTCGCTCACAGGCTGGCGAACATGGTCTTGCGCGGTAACCGCACAATTTCCCACGAAGCGGCGATGGTCCTGGCGGGTGTTCCGCCGTTCTAACTGCCAGGGAGGTGCAGGCCCGTATCTACGGTCTCCTTCACCGGGACGGTGACGGTGCTCCTGAAGGAGGGGCCGTTTCTTTGAGGAGAACGTTCCAACTGACCGTGGTGGCCGCCTGGCGAGCTCGGCTGAGGAAGCACAACAGCCGGCGGCACCAGCTGATCGAGGTTGTGCCCCAGTGCTGGATGCATGGGCGCGCAGCGGCAGCAGGCGCGCTTTCCTTCCGACACATGTGCAAACCGGGCACACTGCTTCGGGAATTGCATGTCTCGCATCGGGCTGTAACGTGAGACGCGGTGTCACCACTCCAGGGTAGGGCGGTACAAGGCGCAGCACACGCTGGAAGAATGTCCGGCGCAGGCTAGCGCGCGCCGGATACTTTGTCGCGTGTTTGGTCGGGAACTTTCCCTCTCTGTCGTCCCGGGACAAATGGCGAAGGGCTTAGGTGCATAGAGTGCGGTGGCCTCCACCTGCGAGGCGATTATGTTACAGAAGGAGACACCTCGCGCGTGGGCATTGGAAGCAGCGATCGCGGCGCCTCTTGGCTCCGCGCGCACAACTGGATGTATGAAGGCGTTGGCCCTCCGCCTTCCCGAGCGACGCAGCACATGCGTCGGTGGGGACCGTCTCTCACTCCCGTTGTTACCAAGGTGACGTTTATCTCGGGGTGACGGGTGGGGGCCGTCTGTTCGAGAGAAAGAGGTCCGGACGCGCGGCGCCGCGTGGTGGTCGCGCGGCGTCCGCAGACGTGACACGATGCGGTAGAATGCGTGGTGTGTGTGCTTGTAAACGATCCGTCGGGCGCGCATGGGCACGGACGGATCGGGTGCGATTTCCCGTCACGCCGGGAGGGAACTTCGGTTGCGTCGCGGTGGCGCCCTGGCAGTTGCGCTGCCGCGAATTCCAGGGAGCTCCGAAATGTGAAGTGCTGGCCGTCGTTGGGATTTTAGTGGTTAAAGGTCCCATACTACTTCGCCCCCTCCCCCACGTGTGCGGCTACATTGGGAAAATGTCCACCACGTGAGAAAAAAGTATAGCATCGTCCTCCTTGCTGCACATTCAGTAATAGTGTTCTGGGCATGATGGGTTGAGTTATGTTACGCTTGGTTGTGCAATGTTCCGTTAGGCTATGCTAGGGTAGTTTTGAATCTTGTGCTGTACACTGAATTGCTATGCTTTGCCATTCTGTGAGACTCTGCGCTCAATGCTCCTCTAATATGCCATTCTTGGTGGCAGGGTGGCCAGAAATGGTGGTCTCGGGACGTTAGGCTCAGATAGGGTACGTTCGGATAGGTTAAGTTAGCTTTCGTTAGGTTTGGATAACTTCAACTTTTCTCTTATTCCCTGCGATTCGATGGATTTCTGCTGTCTACTCTCCTCTATTATGCTCTGCTTGGCACTGAGGATTCCAACAGTACTGGTCACGTCTCGTTGCGTTTAGTTATTATACGTCTGATTATGTTAGGCTTTATCGGCTTAGGTTATCACAGTTTTGACATATGTGCTCAACACTGATGTACCATGGACTTCTGTGCTCTTCTGAGCTCTATCGCATTCTGTTTGTAACTGGGGAAGCCAGCAATCGTGGTCATGGCACGATAGGTTGTGTTATGCTACGTTTGGTAATGCTACGATTGGTTACGTTAGAATAGGATAGCTTCGAGTTTTGTGCTATACACTGCTATTCGGAGGACTTCTACGATATACATTGCCCTCCTGCACTCGGCTGGACTCTGGGGAGGCAAGTAGTAATGGTTTCGAGGCGTTAGTTTGAGTTAGGGTACGTTAGGTTAGGTTATGTTAGTTTGGGAGGAATGGAATTTACTTTTGTTTTACAAACTGCTATTCGGTGGACTTCTGGGCTCTTGTACTCTAATATGTTCTGCTTGTCTCAGGGGAGGACGGAAATGGAGGTCTCTGCTCGTTATGTTTATTTATTCTACGTTTTGCTATGTTAGGTTGGGTCAGGTTAGGTTTGGATATCTCAGCCCTTTGGCTGTACACTGCTGTTTGGTGGCATTCTGCGCTCTACTCTGCTCTAGTATGTGCTGCTTGCCTCTGGGAGGTCAGCAGTAGTGGTCTCGGCACGTCAGGTTTAGTTAAGCCGCGTTTGGCAATATTACGTTTGGATAGGTTGGGAGTGGTTAGCATTGACTTTTATGCTATGCACTGCACTTCGGTGGTTTCTACGCCATACTGTGCTCATGTATTCTCTCATGCATCTCTTCGGAGAGTAGTAATGGTGATCTCGGCGCGTTAGGTTGGTACAGGATACATTTGGATTGGTTATGTTAGCACTGGCTCTGCTTGGACTGCTTCGACTTTTCTGCTGTACACTGCGATTCTATGGACTTCTGCGCTCTACTCTCCTGTATTATGCGCTGCTTGACTCTCTGGGGGCCAGCTATACCGGTCGCGACACTATAGGTTGTGTTAGATTACGTTGGGTTATGTTACACTTTGTCAGGTTAGGTTAGGATTTCTCTGACTTTTGTGCTTTACACTGCAATGCGGAGGATTTCTGCGTTCTACTGTGTTCTAGTATATCCTGGTTGTCTCTGTGGAAGTCAGCAATAGTGGTCTAGGCGCTTTCGGTTGGTTAGGTTACGTTTGGTTGTGTTGTTTTGCTAGGTTTGCCTAGGGTACCTCTGAGTTTTGTGATATAAGCTGCTGCTCGGTGGATTTCTGTTCCCTACTGTATTCTAATATGCTCTGCTTGTCTCCGGGTAGGCTGGCAACAGTGGTCTGGGCACATCAGTTCTAGTTATGCTACGTTTGGTTAGGTTAAGTCAGTTTTTCTCTGGTTAGGATACCTTCGACTTCTCTGCTGTACACTGCCATTATATGGACCTCTGCGCTCTACTCTGCTCTAATATTCTCTGCAAGGCGATGGGGACGCCAGCAACAGTGGTGTAGGCACGTTAGGTTGGTTTAGGATGCGTTTGGTTGTGTTACGTTTGGTTAGGTTAGGATAGGATAACTTCGACTTTTGTGTCATACACTGCTATTGGGTGGATTTCTGCGCTCTACATTGATCTACTATATCCTGTTCGACTCTGAGTTGGCCAGCAGTAGTGGAAGAGCCACGATATATTGTGACATGTTACGTTCGGTTAGGCTACGTTCTGTTAGTGTAAGAATGAATAGCTTAAACTTTTATGCTATACTGTGATTCTCTTTGCATCTCTGCGCACTGCTGTGCTGTAATATGCTCTGGTTGGCTCTAGGGAGACCAGCAATATTTCTCGCGGCACTTTATGTTGTGTATGGCTATGTCATGTTCGGTTACGTTAATTTGTGTTAGGTTTGGGTATCTTTGGCTTTTCCGCTGTACACCGCGGTTCTATGGAATTCTGCGCTATACTCGCGTCTAATATTCAGTGCTTGGCTCCTGGGAGGCCAGAAATACTAGTGGAGGCATGTTAGGTTTTGTCCGGTTGCGTTTGGTGATGTTACAATTGGTTGGCTTAGGATAGGATGGCCATGACTTTTGTGCTATACACTGATAGTCGGTGGATATCTCCGTTCTGCTGTGCTCTAGCAAACCCTGCTTTGCACTGGAGAGTCCAGAAATAGCGGCAGCGGCTCGTTAGGCTTTGTTAGGTTACGCTTTGTCAGGTTATGTGATCATGGTTTACGTTCGGTCAGGTTATGTGAGCATGGCTTACGTTCGTACAGCTTCGACGTTTCTGCTATGCACTACCATTCTATTGACCTCTGCACTCAATTCTCCGCCAAAATGTTCTGCTTGGCGGTGGGGAGGCCAGCAATAGTGGTCTAGGCACATTAGGTTCTGGTAGGTTGCGTCCGGATATACTACGTTTGGTTGGGTTAGGGGAGAATGAATTAGACTTTTGCGCTATAGACTGATATTCCGTGGATTTGTGCGCTCTTCTGTGCACTTATATGCTCTGCTCGGCTCTGACAAGGCCGGCAATAGTGGTCTCGGCACGTTAGGTTGAGTTATGCTAAGTTTGGTTAGGTTAGGTTACGTTGGGTTACGATGGGAATGTTACGACTTTTGTGCTACACACTGCAATTCTGTGGATTATTGTGCTCTACTGCTCTCTTGCATATTCTGCTTGTCTGTGGGGAAGCCAGCAATAGTGGTCACGGCACGTAATGTTTAGTTATTCTACGTTGAGTTATGTTGGGTTAGGTTTGGTTTGGAAAGGATGGCAATGAATTTTGTGCTATACACTGCTATTCGTTGGATTTCTGCGCTCTACTGCGATCTAATACTCTCCGCTTGGCTATGTGGATGCCAGTAATAGTGGTCACTGCACGTTAGGTTGAGTTATGTTACGTTTGGTCAGGTTACGCTTGTTCTGGTTAGCTTTGTATAGCTTCGGCTTTCTCGGCAAAGACTGTTATTCAGTGGGTTTCTACCCACTACATTGCTCTACTGTACTCTGCTCGACTCTGGGGAGGCCATCAACAGTGGTCCCTTCGTTATAGTTTGATTTAAGCTACCTTTGGTTATTATTCGTTTGTTTACGGTTGCAGAGGACAGCATTGACTTTTGTGCTGCATGCTGCTTTTCGGAGAGCTTCTGCACTACACTGTGGTCTAGTATGCTCTGCATGGCTCTGGGGAGTCCAGCAATACTGGTCTCGGTACGCTGGGTCTATCTATGCTACGCTTGGTTATGTTTCGTTAGGTCAGGTTAGGTTAAGACGTACTCGTCTGTTATGCTATACGCTGCTGTTTGGTGGCTCTCTGCGCTCTACTGTGCTCTAGTATATTCTACTTCGCTCTGGGGAAAAGGGAAGCCAGCAACAGTGGTCGCTGCTCGTTATGTTTTGTTTGACTATATCGTGTTAGAGTATGTTTGTTTGGGTTAAGTTCTTAGACTTTTCCCCTGTACACTGCGTTTCTATGGATTCCTGCGCTCTATTCTGTTCTAATATGTTCTGCATGGCCCTGTGGATACCGGCAATAGTTGACGCCACACGTTCGTTTGAGTTACGTTACGTTTCGTTTGGTTCGGATAGGTCAGGTTTGGTCTGTGTGTCTTCGACTTTTGTTCTCTGCACTGCTATTTGGTGGCTTCCTGCGCACTACTGCGCTCTACTACAGTCTGCTCGACTATGCGGGGCAGCAAGTGTGGTCGTGCCTCGATAGATTGTGCTAGGCTAGGTTTGATAGTGCTGCGGTTGCTCAGGTTAGGGTAGGATAGCTTTGACTTTTGATCTGTACACCGCTATTCCGTGGAACTCTATGCTCTGCATTGCTCTACTACGCTTTGCACTACTCGGTGGAAGCCAGTAATGGCGGTCTGGGTACGATAGGTCCAGTTATGATACGTTCGGTTATGTTACACTAGTATGGGTTAGGTTTGGATTGCTTTGACTTGCGCGGCATAAACTGTTGTTCGGTGGACTTCTACGCTCTGCTGTGCTCTGCTATACTCTGCTTGGCTCTGGGGATGCCAGCAATAGTGGTGCCGGCACGATAGGTTGAGATAGACAACGTTTGGTTATGTTAAATTTGGCTATTGTGGGACAGTATAGCTTTGACTTTTACGCTATACACCGTTATTCCGTGTACTTCAGCGCCCTACATTGCTCTAGTATGCTCTGCTTTCCTCTGGCGAGGACAGCAATAGTATTCTCGGCATGCTATGTTTAGTTAGGTTACGTTTGATTTGGTTCGGTTGGGACATGTTACGCTTGGATAGCCTCGACCCTTGTGCTACACGCTGAAATTGGGCGTATTACTGAGCTCCACGTTGCTCTAGCATATTCTGCTTGGCTATGGGGAGGCAAGCAATGGCGGCCTCGTCTCGTTAGTTTGAGTTATGCTACGTTCGGTTATATCACGTATGGCTGTTACGATGCGCTAGCTTTGACTTTTGTTCTATACTCTGCAATTCGGCGGAGTTCTGCTCTCTAGTGTGCTTCAGCATGTTCTGCTTGGCTCTGTGGATGCCAGTAATGGCGGCCTCGTGACGTTAGTCTTTGATACGTTACGTTCTGTTAGGATACGTCAGCCTTGGCTAGGTTTGGTTACCTTCGACTTTTCCGCTATTCACGGCGATTCTAATGATTTCCGCACTCTACTCTCCTCTATTATGTTCGGCTAGGTTCAGTGGAGACCGACAATAGCTGCCGCGTCACGTTTGTGTGAGGCAGTTTGCGTTTGGTTGTGTTACGTTTAATTAGGTTAGGATAGGATAGCCCAGACTTCTGTGCTATACATTGCTATTCGGTGTATATCTGCACTCTACTGTGTCCTGGTACGTTCTGCTAAGCCCTGTGGGTATCAGCAATTGTGGGCTAGGCTCGTAAAGTTCGGTTACGTTGCGCCTGGTTATGTTACGTTTGGCTATGCTTGGAGAGGATAGCTTCGACTTTTGTGTTGTATACTGCTATTCCGTGGGCTACTGCGCTATAATGTTCTCCGATATGCCCTGCCTGGCACTGTGGAGTCCAGCAATAGTGGTCTCGGCATGTTCGGTTTAGTTACGTTACGTTCGGTTAGGCTATGCTTGCTTTGATTAGCTCGGAATAGCTTTGGTTTTCTTGGCAAAGACTGTTATTCGGTTGATTTCTTCGCTCTGCTCTGCTCTACTATGCGCTGCTCGACACTGGGAAGGCCAGCAACTGCAGGCGGTGCTCCTTATGCTGTCTTAGGTTACGTTTTGTTATGTTTGTAGAGAGTAGCTTCGAATGTTCTCGTATACACTGAGGTTCTATTCATTCCTGCACTCTACTCTCCTCTAATACGCTCAGCTTGACTCTATGGAGATCTGCAATTCTGATTGCGGCACGTTAAGTTAGATTAGATCACGTTTGGTTAGGTTGGATTGTGTAGGGACAGGTATGTGTATCTTTGTCTTTTGTGCTTTATACTGCTATTCTGTGTACCCCTGCGCTCTACTGTTCTTTAATATGATCAGCTTGGCTCTGCTTGGGCCAGCAATAGTGGTCACTGCACCTTAAGTTCAGTTAGGTTTGGTTTGCTTTTATTACGTGTGGATTGCTTAGGATATGCTGGCTCAGACTTTTGTGCTCTACACTGCCATTCGCTGGATTTCTACGCTCTACATTGCTCTTCTATACTCTGCTCTACTTTGGTGAGGCCAGTAATTGTCGTCTCTGCACTATCGGTTGAGTTACGTTACGTTCGGTTAGGTTATGTTATACTCTGCAATTCGGCGGAGTTCTGCTCTCTAGTGTGCTTCAGCATGTTCTGCTTGGCTCTGTGGATGCCAGTAATGGCGGCCTCGTGACGTTAGTCTTTGATACGTTACGTTCTGTTAGGATACGTCAGCCTTGGCTAGGTTTGGTTACCTTCGACTTTTCCGCTATTCACGGCGATTCTAATGATTTCCGCACTCTACTCTCCTCTATTATGTTCGGCTAGGTTCAGTGGAGACCGACAATAGCTGCCGCGTCACGTTTGTGTGAGGCAGTTTGCGTTTGGTTGTGTTACGTTTAATTAGGTTAGGATAGGATAGCCCAGACTTCTGTGCTATACATTGCTATTCGGTGTATATCTGCACTCTACTGTGTCCTGGTACGTTCTGCTAAGCCCTGTGGGTATCAGCAATTGTGGGCTAGGCTCGTAAAGTTCGGTTACGTTGCGCCTGGTTATGTTACGTTTGGCTATGCTTGGAGAGGATAGCTTCGACTTTTGTGTTGTATACTGCTATTCCGTGGGCTACTGCGCTATAATGTTCTCCGATATGCCCTGCCTGGCACTGTGGAGTCCAGCAATAGTGGTCTCGGCATGTTCGGTTTAGTTACGTTACGTTCGGTTAGGCTATGCTTGCTTTGATTAGCTCGGAATAGCTTTGGTTTTCTTGGCAAAGACTGTTATTCGGTTGATTTCTTCGCTCTGCTCTGCTCTACTATGCGCTGCTCGACACTGGGAAGGCCAGCAACTGCAGGCGGTGCTCCTTATGCTGTCTTAGGTTACGTTTTGTTATGTTTGTAGAGAGTAGCTTCGAATGTTCTCGTATACACTGAGGTTCTATTCATTCCTGCACTCTACTCTCCTCTAATATGCTCTGCTTGACTCTATGGAGATCTGCAATTCTGATTGCGGCACGTTACGTTGGATTAGGTCACGTTCGGTTAGGTTGGATTGGGTAGGGTTAGGTATGGGTATCTTTGTCTTTTGTGCTATACACTACTAGTCGGTAGATTACTGCGTCCCACTTTTGTCTGATATGTTCAGTTTGGCTCTGGGAACGAAGCAATAGTGGTCTCGGCACCTTATGCTGAGTTAGCCTGCGTTCATTTGGGTTAGGTTACGTTAGGCTAGATTAGGTTATCTTTGTCAACTCAGCACGACGATGCAACGCCGAGTACATCTGTGATCTGCTGTGCCCTAGTCTATTATGCTTAACTCTGGAGAGGACAGCAATTTTGGAGTAGGTATGTTAGGTGGAATTAGGTTACGCTTGGTTCTGCCATGTTTGACTAGGTTATGCCGGGGCAGCTTCGACTTTTGTGCTATAAACTGCTATTCGGTGGATTCCTGCACTCTACTGTAATCTTATATGCTCTGCTTTACTCTGCGGAGCAAAGAACCTGTGACCGAGGCGCGTTACGTAGAGTTAAGTTGCGTTTGGTCTGGTTAGGCTTGCTTGGGCTAGGATGGGGTATCTGTGACTTTTGCGCTGTACACTGGAACAAGGTGGATTTCTGAGTTCTACTGCGATCTGGTATAAGCTGCTTGGCTCCGGGGACCACCGTAATAATCGTCTCGCTAATACAGGTTGAGATACGGTACGTTTGGCTTGGTTACCTTAGCTTTGGTTAGGTCTGGACAGCTTCGATCTTTCTGCTATACGCTGCGATCCTATGTATTTCTGCGCTCTACTCTCCTCTACTATGCTGTGCTCCGCTCTCCGGAGGCCAGCAGTACTGTTCGCGTAACGTTAGGTTGAGACAGATTACGTTTGGTTGTGTTAGGCTATTCTGAGTTACGTTAGTATTTCATAGACTCTTGTGCTCAACACTGTAGTCCTGTGGGCTTCTGTGTTCTACTGTGCTCTATCATATTATGAATGCCTCTACTGTCGCCAGGAATAGTACTCCCGGCACGTTAGTTTGTGTCATGTCACGTTTGGTTAGGTTATGTTAGGTTAGGTTTGGTCGACTTTTCTGCTATGCACTGCTGCTCGGTGGATTGATACGCTCTACGTTGCTCTAGCGTACTCCGCTCGGCTCCGGTGTGGCCATTAATAGCGGCCTCGGCAGGTTAGGTTGCGTTAGGATACGTTTGGTTAGGACATGTTTGTTTGTGTTAGGCTTTGATAGCTTTGTCTTTCGTGGAATACACAGTTATTCGGTGGTTTCTTCGCTCTACAGCGCTGGAGTGTATGCTGCTTGGCCCTGGGATCTCCAGCAATAGTGGTCGCGGCTCCTTATGTTGTGTTATGCTGCGCTTGGTTAGACAATATTTGTCTCGGTTTGGTTTGGATAGCATTGTGTTTTCTGCTATACTCTGAGATTCTATGTATTTCTGCTCCCTACTCTCCTCTAAATTACTCTGCTTGGCTCTGGGTGGCCAGCAGCAGTGATCGCGTTACGTTAGGCTCGGTTAGGTTACGTTTGGTTACGTTTCGATTGGTTACGATAGGAGATACTTGCTTCAACTTTTGTGCTATACACTGCTTTTCGGCGGATTTCTGCACTTTACTATGCTCTCATATGTTCAGCTTGGTTCCGTGTAGGCCAGCAGTGGTGGTCTCGGCAAGTTAGTTTGAGTTATGTTACGTTTGGCTAGGTTTGGTTAGATTGGGTCAGATTAGGGTGTCTTTGACTTTTCTGCTATACATCTCCATTCTATGCACTTCTGCGCCCTACTCTGCTCTTATATATTTTGATTGACTCCCGGCATTCCAGCAATAGCTGTCTCGGCACGTTCGTTTGTGTCATGGTACGTGTGATTGTATCATGTGTGGACAGCTTAGGACAGGGTAGGTTTGATCTAATTGCGATACACTGCTATTCGGTTGATTTCTGCGCTCTACGTTGCTCTACCATACTCTGCTCGACACCGAGGTAGCCACTAATAATGCTCCCTTCACGTTAGTTTGAGTTAAGCTAGGTTCGGTTACATTACGTTTCTTTGCGTTAGGTTAGGATAGCTTTGACATTGGTGGTGTTCACTGTTAATCTGCGGACTTCTGAGCTCTACTGTGCTCTACTGTAGCCTACTTGGAACAGCGGTATCCGGCAGTAGCGGTCGCGGCAGGTTATATTGTGTTAGGCTGCGTTTGGTTAGGTTACAATTGTTTGGCTTACGTTCGGGTACCTTTGGCTTTTCAGCTATACACCACGATTCTATGGATTCCTGCTCTCTACACTCCTCTAATATGTTCTACTTGGCCCTGGGAACGATCGCAAGTGTCGTCTCGGCAACTAATGCTGAGTTATACTACGTTTGGTTGGTATAGGGTAGGTTAGGTTAGGTTAGGGTATCTTTGACTTTTGCGTCTTACGCAGAATTGCCGCGGCTTTCTGCGCTCTACAGTGCTCTAGTGTATTCTGCTTGGCTCTTGAGACTTCAGCAACAGTGATCTAGGCACGTCAGGTTGAGTTTGGTTACGTTCGGTTATCTTACGTTGGGTTAGGTTAGGTTAGGTTGGACTAGGTTAGGTTACGATTGGTGTGGTTGGAGCAGGATTGCTTTGACATTTGTGCTACACACAGCTATTTGGCGGATCTTTGTGCACTTCTGTGATCAAGCATGCCCTGCTTTGCTCTGTG
>NW_016917856.1:24834-25293 GCF_001483705.2 Eufriesea mexicana
CCGTGTTCTAGTATATTATGCTTGGCTCTGGGGATTCCAGTTATAGTGGTCTCGGCACGTTCGGTTATGTTATGATACGTCTGATTATATAACGTTTGAACAGGTTGTGACAAATTAGCAGTGACGTTTGAGCTAAACACCGCTATTCGGTGGATTTCTCTGCTTTACGTCATTCCACTATACTCTGCTCGACGCTGGGGAGGCCAGCAATGGCAGTCGCGCGACTATATGTTGTGTTAGGTTACGTTAGGTTAGGTTAGGATAAGTTCGGTTTGGCTAGGGTGGTTGTGACTTTCGTCCCACGCTCCGCTATTCGGAGGATACCTGCCCTATGCAACGCTCTAATATGCTCTGCTTTACCCTCGGGAGGACAAAAATGGTGGCCGCGGCATGTTAGGTTGAGCTAGATTACGTTTGGCAAGCTTACGTTGGAATGGTATTTGTCTGGACATCTTTACC
>NW_016917856.1:26119-33212 GCF_001483705.2 Eufriesea mexicana
GGGGATGTCAGCAACAGAGGTCTAGGCACGTTAGGTTGTGTTTGGTTACGTTTGGCCTTACTATATTTGGTAATGTTAGGCTAGGGTAGCAATGACTCTTGAGCTGTACACTGGTATTCGGTGGATTCCTGCGCTCTGGTGTGATCTAATATTCCCTACTTCCCTGTGGGAATTCCAGAAATGATGGCCGCGTCGCGTTAGGTTTTGTTAGGTTACGTTTGGTTATGTTAGGCTATGGTGGGTTAGGTTGGGATAGCTATGACTTTTATGCTACACACTGCCATTCTATGGACTTCTGCGCTCTACTGTGCGCTGCCACACACTGCTAGTCCCCGGAGACGCCAGGAATGGTGGTCGCTGTACGTTATGTTGGGTTATGCTACGTTCGGTTTGGTTATGCTAGTTTGTGTTTGATTTGGATTCACTTTGCCTTTCCTCTCGTAGATTGTTCCTCAGTGGACTTCTGAGCTCTACTCTGCACTAATATGCTCTGCTTCTCTATGGAAGGGGGCGGGTGGCCAGAAATGTTGGTTGCGAACCGTTATGTTGGGTTATGTTACGTTCGGTTTGGTTCGGTTTCTTTGGGTTAGGCTCGGATATCATCGACTATTGTTACATTCACTGCGATGGTATGGACTTCTGCGATTTACCCTCCACGAATATGTCCTGCTTTCCTCTGAGGCGGTCAGCAATATTTGTCTAAGCACATAAGTTTGAGTTAGGTTACGTTTTGTTTTGTCATGTTCCGTCAGGTTGTGTTAGGATACCATTGACTTTTGCACTATAAACTGCAATTCGGTGGATTACAGCGTTCTATATTGCTCTAATACGTTCTGCTTGGCTCTGGAGAGGCATGCAATAGTTGACTCTGCACGTTAAGTTTAGCTTGGCTACGTTCGGTTGTGTAACGTTTGGTGATGTTAGGACAGGGCAGCATCAACTGTTGCGATATGCAATACGGTTCTATGCATTTCTGCGCACTGGTATCCTCCAATATGTCGTGCATTGCTCTGAGGAGAGCAGCGATAGTCGTCTCGGCACGGTAGGATGAGTTATGTTACGTTTGGTTACGATAGTGTACGTTAGCTTTGAGTTTTGCGCTGTACGCTGCTATACGGTGGATTTCTGCGACCTGCTGTACTCTAATGACCTCTACTTGGCTCTGGGGTGACCAGCACCTCTGTTCCAGGTAAGTTAGTTTGAGCTATGTTAAGTTCGGCTTGGTTAGGTTTGGTTAGGTTTGTTTAGCTTAGCTTAGACGTTTGCTGAGTACACTGCTATTCGGCCGATAACTGCGTTCTGCAAAGCTCTGCTATCCTCCGTTTGTTTGTGGGAAGGCCAGTGATAGTGGTCCTGGCACGTTTGTATGCGTTAGGTTACGCTTCGGTAGGCTACGTCAGGTAATGCTTTGTTAGGCTGACATAGACTTTTATGCTATACACCGCTATTCGGTGGAGTTCCGCGATCTACTCTGCTCTAGACTGTGCTCTACTGTGCGCTGCCACACACTGCTAGTCCCCGGAAACACGAGGAATTGTGCTCGCTGTACGTTATGTTGGGTTATGCTACGTTCGGTTTGGTTATGTTAGTTTGTGTTAGATTTGGATTCACTTTGTCTTTCCTGTCATAGATTGTTCCTCGGTGGACCTCTGAGCTCTACTCTGCACTAATATGCTCTGCTTTTCTCTGGATGGGGGCGGGTGGCCAGAAATGGTGGTTGCGGACCGTTATGTTGGGTTATGTTGCGTTCGGTTTGGTTCGGTTTCTTTGGGTTAGGCTCGGATATCATTGACTATTGTTTCATTCACTGCGATTGTATGGACTTCTGCGATTTACCCTCCACGAATATGTCCTGCCTTCCTCTGAGGCGGTCAGCAATAGTTGTCTAAGCACATAAGGTTGAGTTGGGCGACGCTTGCTTATGTTACATTTGGTTAGGTTAGGTTAGGATATCTTTGACATTTGTGCCATACACTGTAATGCGGTGTATCACTGCACTTTACTGTGCTCTAGTATATTCCGCCCGGCTCTGGGGAGGTCAGTAATAATTAACCCGGCACGTTAGGAAGTGTCATGTTACGCTTGTTTACGTTATGTTTGGTAATGTTTGGAAGTATAGCTATGACATTTGTGCTGTACAATGCTATAAGGTCCGCTTGAGCGCACTACTGTGCTCTAGCCTGTTTTGCTAGGATCTGTGGAGGCCAGCATCAGCGGCTACGGCACGTTATGCTGTGCTAGTTTGCGTTTGGTTATGATACGCATTGTTGCGGTAGGATAGGTAGCTTAGACTTATGCGCTGTAATCTGCTCTTCGGTAGATTTCTGCGTCCTAATGCGCTGTAATATGCTCTGCTTTGCTCTGGGGAGGTCAGGAATTGTTTTCGTGGAGCAATAGGTTTCGTCACGTTACACCTATTTAGGCTAGGCTAGGCTATGTTTGGTTATTACGGCTTTCACTTTTGTGCAATACACTGCTATTCGGTGCAATTGTGCGCTATACTGTGCTGTAGTATGTTCAGCCTGTCTCTGGGGAGGTCAGCAATAGATGTCCCGGCTGGTTAGGTTCAGTTATCCTGCGTTTGGTTATGTTAGGTAAGGTCTTGTTTTGTTAGGATGGCTTTGTCTTTTGTACTATACACTGCTGTTCCGTGGATTTCAGCGCTCTACATCGCTCTAATATGCCCTGGTTGGCTCTGGATATGCCAGCAGTAGTAGTCTCGACACGATAAGTTGAGTTAGCCTATGCTTGGCAGTGTTACGTTAGATTTAGTTAGGATAGAGTAGCTTCGGCTTCTGTGACATACACTGCTATCCGATGGTTTCTTGATCTCTACTGTGCTCTACAATACACTGTTCGCCTATGGGGAGGCCGGTAATAGTGATCTCGGCACGTTAGGTTTAGTTACGATAAGTTCGATTAGGATATGTTAGACTGGGTTAGATGTGGGTATCATTGACTTACGAGGTGTACGCTGTTTTTCGGTGGATTTCTGCGCTCTACTGTGTTATAGTATGTTCTGGTTGGCTCTGCGAGGCCAGTAATAGTGTCCCAGGCACGTTAGGTTGAGATGTATTGCGTATGGTTATGCCACGTTTGTATATGCTAGGATATGATAGCATTGAGTTTTGTGCTCTACACCGTTGTGCGGTGGATTTATGCGCTATGCATTGCTCTCTTAAACTGCTTGCCCCTGGGAGGCCAGCAATTGTAGTATCGTCACCTTATGCTGAATTATGCTACGCTCGGTTATATGAGGTTACCAGAGGTTAGGTTAGTGTACCTTCCACTATTGTGATATACACTGCAATGCGGTGTATTACTGCGCTCTACTGTGCTCTAGTATTTTCTGCTTGGCTCTGGGTTGGCAAGAAATATGGTCTCGGCACGTTTGGTTGAGTTAAACTACGTTCGGTTATGATAAGTACGACGATGTTAGGATAGGGAAGCCTCGACTATTGAGCTATGCACTGCGACTCTATGCATTTCTGCGATCTGCTCTCGACTATAATATTCCGCTTGGCTGTGGTGGAGGGCAGTAATTGAGGTCTCGGCACGCTAGGATGAGTCAGGCCACATTTCGTTACGTTATGCTTGTTGAGGTTGGGAAGGGTGGCTTTTACTTTTGTGCTCTACAATGCTATTCGGTGTGTTTCTGCGCTCGACCGTGATCTAATATTCTCTGCTTTGCTTCGGGGAGGCTAGAGAAGTGGTGACAGCGGCGCGTCAGGTTGAGTTAGTCTAAGATTGGTTATGTCACGTTTGGTTACGTTTATACAGAATAACTTTGACTTTTGTGATATACACTGCCACTCGGTGAATTTCTGTGTTCCATTATGCTCTAATATGTGCTGCTTGGCTCTGGGGAGGCCAGAAATAGTGGCCTTGGCTCGTTAGGCTTATTTATTCTACGTTCTGTTAGGTCAGGTTTGTGTGGGTTAAGTTTGGATAGCTTAGCCTTTCGTAGAATAAACTGTTGTTCGGAGGACTTCTGCGATCCACTCTGCCCTAGTATTTTCTGCTGGGCTCTGGGGCGGCCAGCAATCGTGATCGCGGCACGTCATGTTGTGTTAGGTTAGGTTTGGTTATGTTACTCTTGGCTTGGTTAGCATGAGATAGCTTTTGACTTTTGTGCTATACACTGCTATTCGGAGGACTTCAGCGATCTACAGTGCTCTAGACTGTTCACCTTGGTACTGGAAAGCCCAGCAATACAGGTCTCGTCACGTTACATTGAGTAATGTTGCGTTCGCTTAGGATGTGTTAGGTTGCTTTGTTAGGATATCTTCTACTTCTGTGCTGTGCACTGCAATTCGGTGGAATTCTGCGCTTTACGTTGCTATAATATGCTCTGCTTGGCTCAAGGTAGGCCAGAAACGGTATTCCCGTCACGTTATGTTGAGATAGGCTACGTTCGGTTATGTTCCGCTTGGTTAAGGTAGGATAGGGTAGCTTGGACTTTTGCGCTATACACTGCTATTCGGTAGATTCCTAGGCTCTCAGGTGCTCTAGTATATTCTGCTTGGCTGCGGGGAGGCCAGCAGTAGCGTTCTCGGCATGTTAGGCTGAACACATTCCGTTTAGTTACGTCGCGTTTGGTTTGGTAAGGATAGGGTGGCTTAGGATTTTGTGCTAGGCACTGCTTTCGGTGGATTTCCACACCCTGCGTTGCCCTACTATACTCTGCTCGACTCTCGGCATGCCAGGAATAGTGGTCTCGAACCGTTACGTTGTGAATGCTGCGCTTGGCTACGTTACGTTAGCTTTGGTTAGCCACGGATAGATGTGACTATCGTGATATACACTGATGTACGGTGGACTCCTACGCTCTACTGTCTCTACTACGTTCTGCTTGGCAGTAGGTTGCCCAGCAATAGTTAGAATAATTATACTTAATAGAATTAGTCTATGTTGGGCTGGGACACGTTCGTTCGGGTAAGGTTTGCGTAGCTTAGGATTAGGAATACATCATTTCTGATACACACTGTGATTCTATGGATTTCTGCGTTCTAGTCCCCACTAATATGTTCTGCTTGGATCAGTCGATGCCAGCAATCGTGGTCTCGGCACGTTATGTTGAGTTAGGCTACATTTGGTTACGTCACGTTAGCTTGCGTTAGGTTTGGATCGCTTTGGCTTTCTTGTTATAAACTGTTATTCGGTGCATTTTAGCGCTCTACTGTGCTCTGCTATACTCCGTTCGATTCTGAGGTGGCCATCAGTAGTGCTTGCGGCACGTTACTCTGAGTTATGTTACGTGTGGCTATGTTACGTTTCCTTCGGTTCGGAAGGGATGGCTGTAACTTTTGTGACGTACACTGCTATTCGGTGGATTCCTGCGCTCTACTGAGCTCTAATATTTCCTGCCTTGCTCTGGGGAGGTCAGCAATGGTGGTGTAGTCGCGTTAGTCAGTGTAAGGTTAGCTTGGTTATTCTTCGTTTGGTAAGGATAGTACAGCATAGCTGTGACCTATGTGCAATACACTGCTATTCGGAGTGTTGCTGCGGTCTACTGTGCTCTAATATATTCTGCCTATCTCTGGGAGGCCAGAAACAGTGGTGTAGGCGCGTTAGGTCCAGTTAGGCAATATTTTGTTAGGTTATGTTGGCATGTGTTATACTTGGATATCTTTGACATTTCTTCTTTACACTGCCATTCTCTTGACTTCTGCTCTGCACTCTCCTCCTGTATGTTCTGCTTGGGGACGGGCAGGCCGGCGGTAGTGGTCTTGGCACATTCGGCTGTGTTAGGTAACGTTATGCCATGTTACGTTTGGTTACGTTAGAAAAGGATATCTTCGACTTCTGTGCCGTAGACTGCTTTTCACTGGATTTCTGCGCCCTTCGTTACTCTACTATACTCTGCTCGGCACTGGGGACAGCAATAACGGTCGTGGTACGATAGGATGAGATACGTTAAGTTCGGTTAGGAAATGTTAGACTACGTTTGGGTAGGATGGCATTGCCTTTGGTGTTATACACTGCTATTCGGAGGTTTCTGCGCTCTACTGTTCTCTAGTGTGTACTGCTTGGCTCCGGGTAGGCCAGCAATAGAGGTCTCGGCACGTTGGGCTTAGCCATTCTAAGTTTGGTTAGGTTAGGTTAGGTAGGGTTGGGTTAGGATTGCTTCGATCTTTTTGCTATACACTGCCATTTGGGGGCTTTCTGCGCTCTACTCTGCTCCACTAAATTCTGCTTGCCTCAGGGGACGCCACAGATAATGGTCTCCGTTCGTTGGGTTAAGTTAGGTTGCGCTTGGTTATATTACATTTGGAAATTTTAGGATAGGGTAGATATGACTTCTGCTCTATGCACTGCTATTCGGTGGATCTCTGCGCTCTATATTGCTCTACTATACTCTGCTAGCGCCTTGGGAGGACAGCAAAAGTGGCCGCGGTACATTTCGTTGAGGTTGGCTATGTTAGGTTAGGTTATGTTAGTTTGGGTTAGGTCTGGATAGCTATGACTTCTCTGCTGTACACTGCGATTCTATGGATTTGTGCTCCCTACACTCCTCTAATGTGCCCTGCTTTGCTCCGGCGATGCCAGGAATAGAGGTCTCGACTCGTTAGGTTCAGTTACTCTACGCTTGGATAAGTTAGGTTCGGTCTGGTTAGGTTACGATATTTTCGACTTTTGTGCTATACACTGCTATTCGGAGATTTCTGCTCTCTACTTTTCCCTAATGTGTTCTGCTTGGCTCTGGGTAGGCCAGCAATAGAGGCCTCGGCTCGTTGGGCTTAGCTATTCTAAGTTCGGTTAGGTTAGGTTAGGTAGGGTTAGATTAGGATTCCTACGAACTTTTTGCTACACACTGCTATTCGGTGGAATTCAGCGCTCTGCTGTGCGCTAATACCTTCTGCCTTGCACTGAGAAGGCTAAAAATAGTGGTGTGTGAACGTTAGGTTCAGTCTTATTCGATTATTTATGATACGTTTGTATAGGTTATGTAGAGATAACCTTGACTCCTGTGCAATACACTGGTATTCGGTGGCTTCTGCGCTCTCCAATGCTCTACTGTACTCTGCTAGACTCTGGGGAAACCAGCAATAGCAGTTGCGGCTCGATAGGTTGGGTTATATTACGTTGGGTT
>NW_016917856.1:35244-39248 GCF_001483705.2 Eufriesea mexicana
AGACCAGTAATAGTGTTCTCGGCGCGTTAGGTTGAGTTAGCCTACGTTTGGCTTGGTTACGTTACATTTGGCAAGGTTTGAATACGATAGCTTTGGGTTCTCTGCCATACGCTGCTATTCGGCCGATATCTGTGCCTTACACTGCTTTACTATACTCGGCTCAACTCTCGCGTAGCGTGCAGTAGAGATAGTGTCGCGTTAGGCTTTGTTAGGTTACGTTTGGTTAGTATAGGACGGGATAAGTGAGGTTAGGATAGCTTTAACTTGCGTGCTGTACACAGATATACGGTGAATCTCTGTGCTCTGCTGTACTGCAGTATATTCTCCTTGGCTATGGGGATGCCAGCAGTATTGTTCTCGACACATTAGTCTGAGTTATGTTGCATTTGTTTATGTTACGTTTGGCTATGCTGTGATATGATAGCTTTGACTTTTGTGCTGTACACTGATATTCGGTGCATTTCTACGCTCTACATTGCTCTACTAAGCTCCGCTCGACTCCCAGGTGGCCAGCAATAGCGGTCGCGGCACGTTACTTTTAGTTACGCTAGGTTCAGCTAGGTTAGGTTAGGAGACGTTAGGTTAGGATATCTTTGACTTTAGCGATACAAAATGCAATGCGCTCGATTTCTACACTCTACAGTGCTGTTGTATTCTCAGCGTGACTCTGGTTAGGCCAGTAATTGCGGTCTCGCCACGTTAGGATGTGTTATGCTACGTTCGATTTGCTTACGCTTGATTGGGTTAGGTGTGGTTACCATCGTCTCTCGCGTTATACGGAGTTAGTCGGTGGAACTCTGAGCTCTACTGTTGTCTACTATACTCTGCTCGAATCAGGGGAGGGCAGAAATAGTGGTCGCGGCACGATAGGTTGAGCTATATTTCGTTCGGTTATTATAAGTTAGGTTGCGTTTGGCTAGGATAGCTTTGTCTTTTGTGTCATACAATGCTATTCGTTATATTTCCTCATTCTACTGTGATCTAATATGCTCTGCTTGGCTCCAGGGAGGCCTGCAAAAGCGGTCTCTTCTCGTTAGGTATAGATATTCTACGTTTGATTAGATTAGGTTAGGTCAGGCTGGGTTAGGGTATCTTTGACTTTTGTCCAATACACTGCTATATGGTGACTTTCTGCGCTCTACTGTACTCTAGTATATTCCGCCTGGCTCCTCGGATGCCAGCAATAGTGGCCTTAGCACGTCAGTTTAGGTTAGGTTGCGTTTGGTCATATTACGTTTGGATATGTTAGGAAACCATAGCTTCGGCTTTTGTGCTATACACTGCCATTCGTTAGATTTCTTCGCCCTACGTTGCTCTACTATACTCTGCTCGACTCCAGGGAGCCAGTAATAGTGGTCTCGGGCCGTTATGTTATGCCAGGCAACATTTGGCCACGTTACGTTTGTTTGGGTTAGGATAGGATAGATATGACTTTCGCGGTACACACTGATATTCGGTGTGTTCCTACGCTCTACTGTGCTCTACTATATTCTGCTTGGCCGCGGGGAGCCCAGCAATAGCGGTCGCGTCACGATATGCTGTGTTAGATAATGTTTGGTAACGTTCCGTTGGTATAGGTTAGGCATGGGCAGCTTAGACTTCTTCGATATGCACTGCGATTCTATGGATTTCTGCGTTCTACTATCCACTGATATGTTCTGCTTGGCTTCGGGGATTCCAGCAATCGTAGGCGCGGCATGTCAAGTTGCGTTCTGTAACGTTCTGTTATACCACGGTTTGCTACGTTAGGAGGTGATAGTTTCGACTTTTGCGTTGTACACTGCTATTCGGTGGGTTTCAGTGATCTACATTATTCTAACATGCTCTGCTTGGCCCCGGGGAGCCCAGAAGTAGTAGTTTCGCCGTGTTATTTTGAGTTAGGCTATGTCTTGCTATGTTACGTTTGTTTATGTTTGGATAGCAATGCTCTGGCTTTTGTGATATACACTGCTATTAGGCGGATTTCTGCACTCTACATTGCTGTAATGTACACTGCATGGCCCTGGGAGTGCCAGCAATACTAGTCTCGGCACTTTATGCTGTGTTATACTACGTTCGGATAGGTTCGGTTAAGACAGGTTTGGTGAGGATAGCTTCCACTTTTCTGCTGTACGCTGCAATGCGGTGGGTTCCTGCGCTCTTCTGGGATCCAGTAGGTTCTGCTTGGCTCCGTGGAGGCCACAAATAGTGGTTTCGACACGTTAGGTTGATATATATAACGTTCGGTTGTGTTACGTTTGGTTTGGTTAGCATGGGATGGCTTCGACTTTTGTGCTGTACACTATACGGCTGATTTCTGCGCTCTACTGTGCTCTAATATGTCCTGCTTGGCTCCGGGGAGACTAGAAATAGTAGTCTCGGCACCTTATATTCAGATAGGCTACTTTCGGTTGGGTTAGGCTAGGAGAGATTATGTTATGGTACCTTCCACTTATGTGCTGTACACTGCAATGCGGTGTATTTCTGCAATCTACTGTGCTCAAGTAGCTCTGGTCGGCTCTTGGGAGGCCGGCAATGTCGGGCTAGGCACGCTATGTTGGGATTGCTTTCGCTCGGCTATGTTAGGCTAAGACGGATTAGGTAAGGGTAACCTTTACTTTTCAACTTCACACTTCAATGCGACGGGTTTCTGAGCTCTACTGTGCTCTGGTAAGTTCTGTTTTGCTCTGCAGAAGTCAGCAATAGTGGTCTATACTCGACAGGTTGGGTAAGGTTACGTTTTGCTATGTTCTGTTTGGTTTGGTTAGGAGAGAGAAGCTTTGACTTTTGCGCTATACACTAGAGTTCGGTGGATTTCTGGGCTCTACATTGCACTACTATGAGCTGCTTGACTCTTGCGAGGCCAACAGTGGTCGTCGCCGCACGTTAGGTTGAGTTATATTACGTTTGGTTATGTTAGGTTTCGTTGTGTTAGGTTAGGGTGGCTTTGACTTTTGTGCTGCGCACTGCTATACTATGAACTTCTGCGCTCTTCTGTGCGGTATCACACTCTGCTCGTCTCTGTGTGCGCCAGGAATAGTGCTCGCGGCTGGTTGGGTCGAGTTATATTACCCTTGGTTAGGTTAGATTTGGCAGGATTGGTTATGTTAGCATTGACATGTGCGCTATCGACTGCTGTTTGTATGATATCAGCGTTATACACTGTTCTCCTATACTCCGCTTAGCACTCGTGAGGCCGGCAATAGCGGTCGTGGCACGTAAGTTTGGTGTACGATACGTCTGCCTATGTTACGCTTGGTTGTATTTGGACGGGGTGGTCTTGACTTTTGTGCTACACACTGCTATTCGGTGGACTTCTGCGCTCTACTGCAATGCAACGTTCCCTGCTTTACTCTGGTAATTTCGTGAAGGGTGGCCGCGGCGCGTTATGTTGTGCCAGGAGACGTTTGGTTAGGCTAAGTTTGTTTGTGTTGGGTAAGGATATTTCTGACTTCCGTGCTATACATTGCCATGCTATAGACCACTGCGCTCTACTCTTCCCTAATGTGCCCTGCTTGGCGGTGGGGAGCCTAGAAATATTTGGCTAGGCACGTTTTGTTGGGATTGGTCACGTTTTGTTCGGTTACGATAGGACAGTTTATCTTAGGGTATCTTCCGCTTTTCTGCTTTACACAACGTTGCGGTGGATTTCTGCGCCCTACTGTGCTTTAGTAAATTCTCCTTGGCTCTGGGGAAGCCAGCAGTAATGTTCGCGGCGCGGTAGGTCTAGCTATTCCACGTTTGCTTATGCAAGGTTAGGCCTGGTTAGGTTAGGATATTTTCGACTTTAGTGCTATACTTTGCTATTTGGCCGCTTTCCGCTGTCTACTCTGCTTTACTATACTCTGCTCGACTCTAGGTAGGCGAGTAATAGCGATCGTGGCACGATATGTTATGTTAGGTTACGTTTGGATATGTACGGTTAGGCTTCGGTTGCTAAGGTTGGCTTTGACTTTTGTGTCATAAGCAGCTATTCGGTGATATCTGCGCTCTGCATTGCTGTACAAGCATCTGCTCGCCTCGCG
>NW_016917856.1:40115-40739 GCF_001483705.2 Eufriesea mexicana
GACTTTTATGCTATAAACCGCTATTCGGCGGATCTCTGCTCCCTACATTGCTCTGATATGCTCTGATTGCCTCTGGGGAGAACAGTAATAGTATTCTCGGCACGTTATGATTAGTCAGGCTACGTTCGGTTAGGTTAGGTTAGGATAGATTTGACTTTTGTGCTACACACGGCAATGCGTTCGATTACTGCGCTCTATCGTGCTTTAGTGTATTCTGCTTGGCTCTGGTGATGCAAGCAGTAGAGTCCTCGGCGCGTTAGTTTGAGTTAAGGAACGTTCGTTCCTGTTACGTTTGGCAACGTTTGGATAGGGTGGCTTCGACTATAGAGCTATGCACTGCGTACGTATGGACTCCTGCGCTGTACTCTCCCCTAATATACTCTGCTTGGCTCTGAGGGTGGCAGCAGCAGTGGTCTTGGTACGTTGGGATGAGTCGGGTTACGTTTGGTTAGGTTAGGATAGGATAGCTTAGACTTTTACGCTATTCACCGCTATTCGGCGGCACTCTGCGCTCTACTGTGCTGTAGTGCATTCTGCTTGGCTACTGGGAGGCCAGCAGTATAGTCCGGGCACGTAAGTCTGAGGCACGTTGCGTTCTGTTATGTTATGTTTGGCTATGTTAAG
>NW_016917856.1:40792-42222 GCF_001483705.2 Eufriesea mexicana
ACCGTTAGCTAATATTCTATGCTTTCCTCCGGGAATTCTGGAAATCGTGCCCGCGTCGCGTTAGGTTGGTGTACGTTACGCTTCGTTAGGTTAGGCTTGCTAGTGTTAGATTATGGTATCTTTGAGTTTCGTGCTATGTACTGCGGTTCTATAGATTTCAGCACTCTACCCTCCTCTAATATGTGCCGCTCGGCTCCGAGCAGGCCAGCAATAGTATTCACGGAACGATAGGCTGTGATATGCTTCATTTGGTTATGTTAAGTTTGGTTTGGTTAGGATAGGATACCTTTGACTATTGTGCTATACACTGCTATTCAGTGGATCCCTGTGCTCTACTGTGCTCTAGTATGTTCTGCTAAGCTCTGGTGAGGCCATCAATAGAGGTCTCAGCTCGCTACGTTTTGTTATTCTACGTTCGGTTTGGTTACGATAGCCCTGGTTGCGTTTGAGTGGTTTCAACTTTTCTGCTGTACACTGCGATTTTATGGCTTCTTGCATCCTACTCTACTCTATTATGCTCCGCCTGACGCTGTGGATGACAGCAATAGTGTTCGCTGCACGTTAGGTTTAGTTACTCTACGTTTGGAAAGGTTAGGTTAGGTGTGAATAGGTCAGGATACCTTTGACTTTTGTGGTATGCTTTGCTATTTGATTGCTTTCTGCGCTCTACTGTGATCTACTATACTCTGCTCTACCCTGGGGAGGCCAGCAATAGTGGCCATGGCCAGACAGGTTTTGTTAGGCTACGTTTCGTTATGTTACGATTGGTCAGGTTTGGAGAGCATAGCATGGACTGTTGTGCTATTCGGAGGATATTTACGCTCTACACTGCTCTACTACACACTGCTCGACTCTGTGGAGGCCAGCAACAGTAGTCTCGGCACGTTAGGTCGAGATAGTCTACGTATGGTTATGTTACGTTTGGTTAGGTTACTATAAGGTAGCTTTGACTTCTGTGCCATACACTGCCATTCGGCGGCTCCCTGAGATTCTCGTTGCTCTGATATGCTCTGCTTGGCTCTGAGTAGGACATCAATAATAGCCTCGGCACCTTGTGTTGGGTTAGGCTACGTTCGGTTTGGCTCGGTTCGGACAGGATGGGTTAGGCTATCATGCACTCTTGTGCTATACCCTGCAATGCGGTGAATGACTGCGCTCTACTATACTGTAGTATATTCTGCTTGTCTCTGGGGAGGTAGCAACAGTGGTCGCGGCACGTTGCTTTGAGATATGCTCCGTTTGCCTCTGTTACGGTTTGGTAGGTTAGGAAAGGATGGCTTTATCCTTCGTGATATACACTGCCATTCGTTGGATTTGTGCGCACTACTGTGATCTAATACCTTCTGCTTTGCATCGGGGTGGCTGGAAATAGTGGTCTCGGCACACTAGGTTCAGTTAGGCTACGTTTGCTTACGTTACGAGGATTTGGG
>NW_016917856.1:42318-44158 GCF_001483705.2 Eufriesea mexicana
AGCTATAGTGGTCTGGGCACGTTAGGTTGAGTTATGTTGCGTTTGGTTATGTTACCTTCGGCGTGTTTAGGACAGGTTAGCTAAGACTTTTGTGCTTTTCACTGCACGTCGGTGTATTTCTTCTCTCTACACATCTCCACCACATTCTGCACGTCTCTCTGGAGGCCGGAAGTGGTGGCCGCCGCACGTTATGTTCAGTCAGGCTACGTTCGGTTTGGTTGGGATGGGCTAAGTATCGATAGAATAGCTTCAACTTTTGCGCTGTACACTGCCTTTCGGTTGGTTTCATCGCTCTACGGTGCTCAAGTATGTACTGCTTGTCTGTGTGGAGTGCAGCAGTAAGGCTTTCGTCATGCTAGGGTGAATTAGGCTACGTTTGTCTATGTTCTGTTTGTTTGTGTTAGGTTTGGGTAGCTTTGACTTGCCACATATACACTGCGACTATATGGATTTCCGCGTTCTACCCTCCAATAACGTTTTCTACTTGGCCCTGTGGAGGCCAGCAGTACTAGTCGCGGCACGTTAGGTTGCGTTAGGCTACGTTTTGTTATATTGCATTGGGTCAGGTTAGGATGGTGTAGCTTTTATTTTGGAGCTATACCTGCTATAAGGTGGATTCCTGCGCTCTACAGAGCCCGAATATTTTCAGCTTGGCACTGGGAAGGCCAGTAATAGTTGTCTCGAAATATTGTGTTCAGACAGGTTACGGCCGCATAGGTTGGGTTAGGCTAAGTTTGGTTGGGATATCTATATCGACTGTGCCGTACGCTGCCATTCCGTGGACTTCTGCGTAGTCCACCGAATAGCAGTGAATTGCAGAGAAGTCAAAGTAGCATATCCTCATTTTTCCAAACGTAACACAACCAAACGAAGCCTAACGCAAACTAACATGACCAGACAATAATTGCCTCCACAGAGACAAGCAGAGTATACTAGCAGCATATTAGTGCTCAGAAATTCCCCGCATTGCAGTGCATAGCACAAAAGTCGTAGCTATACTATCCTAACCCAACCAAACGTAACGTAAGCGATCTTATAGGAACCCTACCTGAACTGCCACGTCCGCTATTCCTGGCAGCACGTGAGCTAAGTGCAGTAGAGCAGAGCAATGTGGATCGCTGAAGTCGACCGCATAGCAGTGTGTAGCACAAAAGACGAAGCTATCCTGACCAAACCTAACAAAACAGAAAATAACCAAGCGTAACACAACTAAGCCTAACGAGCCGAGAGCACTACTCCTTGCGTCAACAGGGTCAAGCAGACTGCGATAGCGCACAGAAGAGCGCAGAAGTAGACAGAATAGGAGTGTATATCTCAAAAGACAAAGCTATCGTAGCCTAACACAGCGTAACCAAACCAAGACATACGTCATCTAACACAACCTGAAGCGTCGCGGCCACTATTTCTGAAATTCCCAGTGCAAAACAGGTAACACTAGACCGCAGTGGAGCGCAGGAGTCTACCGAATAGCAGTGTACAGCACAGAAATCAAAGCTACCCTAGCCGATCCTAACCAAACATAACACAACCAAACGTAACATGAGCAGATATCCGCCGCACTGAAGCGTAAAACACAGAAGTCGAAGATATAATAACCTAACCGGACACGCCTAGCCTAACCAAACGTGTCATAACAGAACCTGAGTTGCCGAGACCAATATTGCGAGCCTCCCCAGCGACAAACAGTACATATTACAGCACAGAAGTGCGCCGAAATCCACCGCATTGTAGTGAACAGCACATAAGTCGAAAATATCCTAACCTAAGCTAACCTAACCAAACGTGGCATCGCTCAAAATTGCGTGCCGCGGCCACTGCTCCAGGCCTCCCCATGGCCTGG
>NW_016917856.1:46864-47832 GCF_001483705.2 Eufriesea mexicana
CGGAGCCAAGTAGAATATACTGGAGCACACTAGGGCGAAGTGATCCACCGCATTGCAGTGCGTAGCGTAAACGACAAATACACCATGACCTAACCTGTCCTAACCCCGCCAAGCCAAGCGCAACCTAACTAAACATAACGTGCCGGGGATAATATTGCTCGCATCTAGAGAGGGAAGCAGGGCACATTAGAGCAATGTAGAGCGCCAAAATCAACCAAAGAGCAGTGTATAACATAAAAGTTAAAGCAACCATATCCATACCGAACCAAACGTAACATAACCAAACGTTATCCATCTCAACATAACTTGCCGAGACCACTGTTGCTGTCACCCCAGAGACAAGCAGAACATACTAGATCGCAACAGAGCGCAGAAATCCACCGAAATCAGCCTATACCACGAAAGTCGAAGCAATGCAAACCTAACCTACGGTACCGTAACCTAAGCAAGCGTAGCCTGACTCAGCCTAACGTGCCAAGACTACTTTTACTGACCACGACAGGACCCAACGGAGTGTAGCAGAGCAACGTAGAACGTAGAAGGACACCATATAGCATTGTATGGCGCAAAAGTCAAAGACGTCATAACATAGCCTGACCTAATCTTACCAAACCTATCGTGGAATAACTAATCCTAACGATCCGCGACGTCTATTGCTGGCCTCCTAAGAGTCAAGCAGAATATATGAGAGCACAGTGGAGCGCAGAAAACCACCGAATAAACGTGTACAACACAAAAGTCGAAGGCATCTTAACCAAACGTTAGCTAACATGACATAGCCAAACGCAACCTAACTCAGCCTATCGTCCCGAGACCGCCAATGCTGGTCTCCCCAGTGTCGAGCAGAGTATAGTAGAGCAATGAAAAGAGCAGAAGTTCACCGAATAGCAGTGTATAGCGCAAAAGTCACAGTTATCCTATCCTAACATAGCCAAGCGTAACATAACTCAATCTGACTTGCCAAGACC
>NW_016917856.1:51626-52971 GCF_001483705.2 Eufriesea mexicana
CATCGAGGTGGAATGCGATTGGTTAGGTTGTGTTAACTCTGGTAAGGTTTGGATGGCTACGACTTTTCTGCCGGACACTGCGATTCTAGGGATTTCTGCGCCCGACACTCATCTCCTATGCTCTGCTTGGATCTGTGCATGCCAGGAATAGTGTTTTCGGCACGTTAGGCTGAGTTGCGTTACGTTTGGTCAGGTTTCGGTTAGGATAGTTTTGACTTTTGAGCTGTACACCGATATTCGGAATATTTCAGCGTTCTACATTGTTCTGCTATGCTCTGCTTAGCTCTCGTGAGGCCCGCAGTAGTGGTCGTGGCACGACAGGTTTGTAACGTTACGTCCGCTTATGCTACGTTTGGATAGGCTAGGGTAGGGTAGCATTGACTTTTCTGCTAAGCACTGTTGTCCGGTGGATTTCTGCGATCTACTGTGATCTAGTATTCCCTGCTTTGATTTGGGAATACTTGAAATAGTGGCCGCGGCGCGTTAGGATTTTTCAGGTTACGCTTGGTTAGGTTGGGTTTTTTAGTGTTAGGTTAGGATACATTTGACTTTCGTGCTATACACTGCCACTCTACGCACCTCTGCGCTCTACTCTCCTCTAATATGCACTGCTTGGCTGTGGGTAGGCAGCAATTGAGGGCTAGGCGCGTTAGGTTCGGATTGGTTACATTCGATTAGGTTAGGTTAGGCCAGATTATGTTAGAATATCTCGTACTTTTTTGCTATACACTGATAATGGGGCGATTTCAGCGTACCGCATTGCTCCGCTATACACTGCTTAGCTCTCGTGAGGCCAGCAGTGGCTTTCGCAGCACATGAGGTTGGGTTACGTTACGTCAGCTTATGTCACGATTGGTTGGGTTAGTGGAGGGTTGCTTCGACTCTTGTGCTGTACACCGCATTTCGGTGGACTTCTGCGCCCTACTGTGCCCTAATATTCAGTGCGTTGCTCTGGGGATAGCAGAAATAATGGCCGCGGCTCGTTACGTTGTGTTAGGCTACGATTGGTTTTGTTAGGTTTGTTTCTGTTAGGTTGGGATGCCCTTGAATTTCGTACCATACACTGCCGTCCAAAGGATCTCTGCGTTCTACTCTCCTCTAATTTTCTCAGATTGGAAATGGGGATACCAGCAATAGTGGGCAAGGCACGTTTGGTTGGGTTTGGTTACGATTGTCTTGGTTACGCTGGGTCAGGTTTGGTAGGATATCTTTTACTTTTCAGCATTACACTACAGTGCGGCGTATTCCTGCGGTCTACTGTGCTCTTGAATACGCTGCTTGGCTCTGTAGAGATCAGCAGCAGCGGTCTCGGCGCGTTAGGTACTTGCAAGTTACGTTCCTTTGT